>NC_037676.1:139830658-140098036 GCF_003255815.1 Theropithecus gelada
TTTTTGTTTGTTGGCTTTTTGGTTTTATTATTAGGAGGATTGAACATGCAGCAATCTGTGGGCTGGCTCAGAGAGGCAGATAGGGTGAGAACATCTGGACAGATAAATTCAACCATCACTGACTGACAGAGCTACTATACCTTGCTGGGCTCTGACACAGGCAAAGCTGAATAACACATGCTTTTTATGCATAAAGCAATGTCGTGGGAGAAATGATCATAACACTGATTAATTGGGCTAGCAAAGAAGGAATGCAATACAAACAAGCATAATGCGTGTATGTCTTTAACAATGCATGGAGTCACATCCAATTGAGAAGAATCTGAGCCAGCTTCTTGGAGGAAGTAGCATTTGAAAGGAGATGGAAGGAGAGGGAGCGTTTCAGCAAGCACAGATTTGGGGGAAGGCATTGCTTTGTAGACAGGATTGAACTGGAAGCACACGTTTCTGACTCTTAAGTATTGGCTTCATGTCCTCGTGGAAATTTATCAATGCTGTAGGAGCTTTGATGCCACTGCCAGTTTCTATTTATACCTTGCCTGATTTCTTTTTGGCCCGAAGCAAATTTCTCCATGTTAATTTTATACATGTACAGATATCTTATGACTAATTCTAATAATTAGAGCAGAAGAAAGGAATGATGATGGAACTATTTTATTCAATCCATTCATCTTGGTTGCCCCATTCAGCAACTTACTGACTAAATTAAATCTCAGATTCATTGGAGATATGTTTGAAGCAGATAGAAAATTGAAAATGTATTTCCACTACATTAAGGAAATGGTCATTTTCAAAATGAATCTCTTTATGAGAAGTAATCAGAATTAGATAAGGATAGAGAGCAAATGCCTGCAATATTTAGATGGTTGCAATATTAAGGGTGATTAATTAGCATCTTAAAATATCACAGGCAATGCTTGCCTCATCTGTTTGCCTGAATTGACCTCTTCCGTACCCATTATGTTTCTCTGAAGTTGAAATGAGTTTTTAAATGGGCCTTGCACAGGCTGTTGTGCGCACGTGTGTCTGTGATGAATGGGACGGTGCGGGCAGTGATATGCCTGGCCTGTTGATTCCTTTCACTACATAAAAGAAGGATCTGGGCTGCGAGAGTCAGGCAGACCTGAATCAAAAATCTGGAAATTTACTTCTCTTTGACTTATTTTTCTGGATTGTTATAGTAGTTATTTCATTTGGTGTTTATAAGAACTAAATGAGAAAATAAATACATTAGAAAGATAAAAAGAGTGCTGTATCCATCCATGCAGGAGCTCAATAAATGTTTGTCTCTACTCCCTTATTTATTCAAATTGATTTTATTTTAGAAACAACACCAGAAAAGACTTGTGGCAAAGCGGGGACTGTTTTCTCAAACAGTTGAAACTTTGGCATTCCAAGAAGGAAGAGACTCTTTATGTTATCCTTTCTTTGAAGATCAGTAAAAGTAATTGGATGAAGCCATAGTAAGCAGAGAGACTGAGGGCCAATTACCAATAACAAGAAGTCAATGCTAGAGAGTAGGAGGATATGTTCATTAAACATTTCTCATATGGTAGGAGCTACTCTAAGTGCATACTCCTCACAATAGCCTTAAGATACAGGTACTCTTTACAGACAAGGAGAAAGAGAAGTTGCCTTGATGGGGAGCCAACACACAGGCACATCTGCCCAAAGAAATCAGGCCAGAGGAAAATAAGTGCAACTGTGCACTGTAGGTTGTGTTATACTGATTTGTAGTTCATTCTAAATTAGATAGAAGCTGGGATCACACAGGGGATATATTTTTTATAGTACAGTAAATCATCAGCTAAACAACTGGCTTTATTATGTCTGGGAGGATGTATTTATATGTGTATATTTATATATCCCTGGAGATTTTGATGATCACTGGTTGTCTTTATCTGGGAACCGCTGATAAACAGAATCGTTAAAGGAGATTATCAGACTGGATAAGATAAAACCACTGAGATTGCAGATAGGTGGATGGTGGGCAGTTGACCATGGAAGGTGTTTTCAAACCTATTTAGAATTGTTCTATCTTTTCCTGGAAGAAATAGCTAAGGCCAATAGCTCTAATCTAAATAATGGCAAGTCATACATGAATTTAGGCCATCTTATAAGCAAAGATACTTCTGTCTGAAACAATAACATACCTTGGAGCATTCAGGTGAAGAGAGAGAAAACACATTCTGGGATTATAGTAGAAAAATTCCTGTATGAGACATAAAGTATAGAAATCAAACAGGATGATTGTGGAGGCGACTTCTTGTTGAGCAATTTCATGATGTCCAGGCATTGACACCGAACAACATCACAGTCTGCATAGTTGTTTCCCAAGCAAGCTGGGTGACTGAAAAACAATTTTGAGCACAGAGATGATGCTGTGCTTACCCTCCTTTCTTTTCAAAACCAAATTATTCTAACCACAAATACAACATTGTAAGATATAATCATAGCCAAATTGGCCATGTGTTCTCATAACGATGTAAATTTTTAGGATGAAGATGCTGAATTATCTGGCCCCTCTCAATGACTCTTGGCTAGTCAGTCTATCTGTGTAAGCTTGAGGACACTTTAGAGGCTGCCGTACAACCTGCCTGGGGCAAGCCAGTAACAATGGCCCCCTGACACAGACTAAAACCAACGTGTGGTGGGAACCTTAGCAGTGAACCGACAGTTGGTGGAGAGGAGGGCAGCCTGAGGTTCCGAAGATAGGGTGCTCTTTCAATAAGAACAGGTTTTGTTGTTTCAGCTCAACAACAGCGATCACTTGCAGTGATCTTGGCTCACTGCAAACTCCGCCTCCTAGGTTTAAGTGCCTCAGCCTCCCAAGTAGCTGGGATTACAGGCATGTGCCACAACACCAGGCTAATTTTTGCATTTTTTTAGTAGAGATGGGGTTTACCCATGTTGGTCAGGCTTGTCTTCAAATCCTGACCTCAAGTGATCCACCCACCTTGGCTTCCCGAAGTGCTGGGATTACAGGCATGAGCCACTGCACCAGGCAACACAATCTTCATTTCAAACTTCCTGTCCTAGTCCAAGAGAGCTGCTCCAGCTTCCATCCCCCAGGAAGGCAAGAGTGGTGGTGAAGAATGGTCAAATGCTACATGACTTGGCCTGTGAATGAGGTGTCCTGGAAGCTGGCCCATGAGCTCTGGGTTTACATCTCATTAGCCATAAGGTAGCCTTATGACTACACCCATCTGCAATGGAGACTGGGAAATGCAGTCTGTATTCTCAGAAACATGAGCCCAGATCTGACGAAAGAGAAGGCGTATATGTGCTCAACTAGAACTCTTGGCCTCAGAGAGCAATTTTTCTTTGATAACGTTCCTTTGTCTTCTACCATTTTATACTCAGTCATAGAGCCGTGTGTTAAAGACCCACCATGAGGGGCTTTTATCTTGCCTCAACTTTCTGATGCTCTAAGGCTGAACTGTTGGAGTCTGGGAGAAGCTTTGATCTCCACTGTGTCTAGGACTCTTCTTTCCCTGATCCCTGTTTCTAGAACAGTTGGAGCAATAAGGCTTCTCAGGGTATAATGTGTTATGTACAATGCCCTAGAGACCCTTTTTCTGGGCAGCACTAATGGACTGCTTTAATAAATAAAGTCAAGTGAGGAAGTATTCTGGCCATCTTTACATACAGCCCCTGTGTAGTGAATGGATGACTGACTGTCTTTCTTTTTTCTACCATTACTGCATATATAGCAGTTTAAGCAGTCTGGCTATACAATACACATTTAATAAATATTAAGTTCAAAGAATATTTAATACATATTTGTTTTATAAAATGAATATTTAGGTTGATTCAGTATGTTGTAAGTTTTCATCTTTTGAGGCACATTGGAAATCATTTTACTTGAAAGAAGAGAAGTAAGGATATTAAATTTCTAATTTAGAAAGCATAAAAGCACATTTTGAGTATCTGTGGAAATGTTGAATTTATTTTAAACATTACATGTGGACATCTAAACATAAACTTCTTTGTTAGTAGGTCTTGAAACATTCAGACGACTTCCTCATTCATTTTCACTTTTGGTCACACAACAGTCTGATCACTGAGTCTAATTCTCTAAAGGGGATTTGAAACAACTCCAGTTTCTTCTTTTGCCATTCGGTTAAATGACTTGGCCAGTGTCACAGATAGAGAAGGGTCTACCTAACAGGTTCCTACCCCTGACTTTCTGTATATAATGCACTGTTTCTACCCAACAGCATTTATCATCATAGTGAATAAATTCTCTCAAACAAAATGTACAAAACAGAGATGAATTTCAAACAAACTTACTCTTGCTTTTCTTAGTGCACTAGAACAGATAATTCTATAAACATGAAGGTAGAAATGTGCCACCTTATACTAAACCACGTATCAACTTTGAGTGAAACAACAAAGAAAAATAACATGGAGGTACAACGTTTTCTGTCTTACCTCAGTGTCCTATTTTACAATTGGGTGATCTTTGAGAAACACAACAGATAATGAAGAGAGATAGAAAAGTCCAGAGGTCTGGGTCCTTCACCATGTAAAATGAGAATATCATTAAAAAATAAAAGTACATTCTGTATACAATTTGACAATTTATAGCTATACTTTAAAACATCCATATATCCTATATCAGGGACTCTTGATAGTGATTAAACATCAGAATAACCTTCCCAAGGTTTTTAGTAAAACCTTATGTGTGACCCTGATCAATTCTTTTATAAGTTTGTCAGAATTGGTTTACTTTCATACTTCTGAAGGAACTCCTTCAGTTTTATAGAGAAACCAGACATCTGGTAATTAAATAATCCAAAACGTGTGTGTGTGTCTACATAACCCCAAACATAAGTGTGTGTGTGCGCACGCATGCACGCAGGCAGTCACACATGTGTGCATCTCAGGTTATTATTTACAATAAAAAACATAAAAATTAAGTTTTCTTAAAAGGAGTTATTGAATAAAGTAATTTTTCTATATTATAATGTTATGTGGTCTTTAAAATATAATCACGTCATTGGAAGCTACTTACAAAATTGCAAGACATGATATTAAATGAATCAAGAAAATATACAACTTAGCGTGGCATGACAATGAAATTCTTTTTCTTTCTTCTTTATCTAATTGTCTTTAAAACTGATACATGGGGCTGGGCACAGTGGCTGAAGCATGTAATCCCAGCACTTTGAGAGGCCAAGGGGGACTGATCACGAGGTCAGGAGATTGAGACCATCCTGGCTAACACGGTGAAACCCCATCTCTACTAAAAACACACAAAAAATTAGCCAGCGTGGTGGTGGGCGGAGCTTGCAGTGAGCAGAGATCGCACCACTGTACTCCAGCCTGGGCGACGGAAGGAGACTTCATCTCAAATAAATAAATAAATAAATAAATAAATAAAAATAAAAAAATTAAAAAATAAAAAAACCTGATATATGGATGACTTGACTTCATATGACCTTATGGAGAACGGGGTAACTTTTTCCATCTTGATTTCTGCCTCTAGAACCTGTGTTGCCTGCTTCCTGTTCCCCTTTCTGGCTTTTAAATGTTGGTGTTTTCAGGAAATTATCTGTATTCTAGGCACATCCCTCTATTTTCTCAAAGATCACATCCATTTTATGAATTTAAGTGCATCTTTATGCTGATGACTGTAAATATTTGTCATATCTTTTAAAAAGTGTAACTGTAATATTTGCAGGCCCCACCTTGAACTTCGACAGCCACTAAACACTGCATCGCAAACACAACATTTATTTCTCTTATCCCCCGCTCTCCACCTTCTAGATTCTTTATCTTGGAGGAATCAGCATTCACCAAGTTTTCAAACCACCCAGACTACCCTACATCCTGAATGCCATCCTGTTGAGACTCACCTTCACTAGCCTCTTCTGAACACTGTAAATCTTTTTTTCAAATATTAATTAAATGGCCACAAATCTGTTTTGCACACAGTAACTAGGGGATCTTGTGTGGAATTTGAATCCATCTGCTGTTTCCAACTCTCCAGCAGTGTCCAATACATTTTGGGTAAATAAAACACTAGTTGGCAAGGCATGAAAGATTCTTCCAACCTGGACTTTCTCTGAAATTTCAGCGACATTGCCTGAAATAATTGCCACAACACAGGACTATTGGTATTTTTCCACAAGTTTTGAGTTCTTCTGATATATATAAAGTGAGGTTTGTCAGACATTGATATGGTTTAGATTTGTGTCCCTGCCCACATCTCATGTCAAATTGGAGGAGGGGCCTGGTGGGAGGCGATAGGATCATAAGAGCAGATTTCCCTTGTTGTTCTAGTGACAGTGAGTGACTTCTCATGAGATCTGATGGTTTAAAAGTATGTGGCACTTCCCCCTTCACTCTTTCTCTCTCCTGGTGGCATGTGAAGGAGGTGCTTGTTTTCCCTTTGCCTTCTGCTATGATTTTAAGTTTCTGGAGGCCTTCCAGTCAGGCTTCCTGTACAGCCTGCAAAACTGTGAGTCAACTGAACTAAATCTCTTTTCTTCATAAATTACCCAGTCTCAGACAGTTCTTTATAGCAGTGTGAGAATGGAAAATACAGGCATGCCGCTTCTTTCCCCTTTTCACCAATTTAACACATCCGTGCCCCTAATAATTCAGTTCATGCGTTGCTATGTACACAGAACATGCCTGTTAAATCCCTGATGCATGATTGTATTAGTCTGTTTTCATGGTGCTGATAAAGACATACCCGAGACTGAGAAGAAAAAGAGGTTTAATTGGAGGTACAGTTCCACACTGCTGGGGAGGCCTCAGAATCATGACAGGAGACAAAAGGTATGTCTTACATGGCAGCAGCGAGAGAAAAATGAGGAAGACGCAAAAGCAGAAAGCCGTGATAAACCCATCAGATCTCTTGAGACTTATTCACTATCTCAAGATTAGCACAAGATAGACTGGCCCCCAGAATTCAATTACTTCCCCCTGGGTCCCTCCCACAACATGTGGGAATTCTGGGAGATACAATTCAAGTTGAGATTTGGGTGAGGGCACAGTTAAACCATATCATTACATCCCTGACCCCTCCAAATCTCATGCCCTCACATTTGAAAAACAATCATGCCTTGCCAACAGTCCCCCAAAGTCTTAACTCATTTCAGCATTAACCCAAAAGTTCATAGTGCAAAGTCTCATCGGAGACAAAGCCAGTCCCTTACGCCTACAAGCCTGTAAAATCAAAAGCAAGCTAGTCACTTCCTAGACACAAGGTGGGTACAGGTATTGGGTAAATACAGCCATTCTAAATGGGAGAAATTGGACAAAACAAAGGGGAGAAATTTACCAAAACAAAGGGCCCATGCAAGTCCAAAATCCAGTGGAGGTATTCAAATTTTAAAGCTCCCAGTTTATCTCCCTTGACTCCAGGTCTCACATCCAGGTCACACTGATGCAAGAGGTGGGTTCCCATGGTCTTGGGCAGCTCCCCCACTGTGGCTTTGCAAGGTACAGCCTCCAACATGGCTGTTTTCATGGGCTGGCATTGAATATCTACGGCTTTTCCAGGCACATGGTGGGAGCTGTCGGCGGATCTACCATTCAGGGGTCTGGAGGATGGTGGCCCTCTTCTCACAGCTCCACTAGGCAGTGTCCCAGTAGGGACTCTGTGTGGGGGCTCTGATCCCACATTTCCCTTCTGCACTACTCTTGCAGAAGTGCTACATGAGGGCCCCGCCCCTGCAGCAAACTTTTGCCTGAGCATCCAGGAGTTTCCATACATCTTCTGAAATCTAGGCTGAGGTTCCCAAATCTCAATTCTTGACTTCTGTGCACCAGCAGGCTCAACACTACATGGAAGCTGTGAAGGCTTGAGGCTTGCACCCTCTGAAGCCACAGCCTGAGCTGTACCTTGGCCCTTTTCGGCCATGGCTGGAGTGGCTGGGACAGAGAGCACCAAGTCCCTAGGCTGCACACAGCATGGGGACCCTGGGAACGGCTCACGAAACCACTTTTTCCTCCTGGGTCTCTCGGCCTGTGATGGGAGGGGCTGCTGTGAAGGTCTCTGACATGGCCTGGACACATCTTCCCCATGGTCTTGGGGATAAACATTAGGCTCCTTACTACTTATGCAAATTTCTGTAGCTGGCTTGAATTTCTTCTCAAAAAAATGGTTTTTTCTTTTCTACTGCATTGTGAGGCTACACATTTTGTGAACTTTTATGTTCTATTTCCCTTTCAAAATGGAATGCTCTTCACTTTGGGAGGCCGAGGCGGGCGGATCATGAGATCAGGAGATCGAGACCATCCTGGCTAACATGGTGAAACCCTGTCTCTACTAAAAATACAAAAAATTAGCTGGGCGTGGTGGCAGGCAACTGTGGTCCCAGCTACTCAGGAGGCTGAGGCAGGAGAATGGCGTGAACTCGGGAGGTGGAGCTTGCAGTGAGCCGAGATCACGCCACTGCACTCCAGCCTGGGCAACAGAATGAGACTCCGTCTCAAAAAAAATAATAAAATAAAAAATAAATGGAATGCTCTTAACAGCACCCAAGTCACATTTTGAGAGCTTTGCTGCTTAGAAATTTCTTCTGCCAGATACCCTAAATCATCTCTGTCAAGTTCAAAGTTCCACAAATCTCTAGGGCAGGAGCAAAATGCCACCAGTCTCTTTGCTAAAACATAACAAGAGTCACCTTTGCTCCAATTCTCAACAAGTTCCTCATCTCCATCTGAGACGACCTCAGCCTGGACCTTATTGCTCATATCACTATCAGCATTTTTGTCAAAGCCATTCAACAAGTCTCTAGGAGGTTCCAAACTTTACCACATTTTCCTGTTTTTCTCTGAGGCCCCCAAACTGTTCCCAGCTCTGCCTGCTACCCAGTTCCAAAGTTGCTTCCACATTTTCAGGTATCTTTTCAGCAATGTCCCACTCTGCTGGTACCTATTTATTGTAATAGTGCATTTTCACGCTGCTGATAAAGACATACCCAAGACTGGGAAGAAAAAGAGGTTTAATTGGACTTACAGTTCCACATGGCTGGGGAGGCCTCAGAATCATGGCGGGAGGCAAAAGGCACTTCTTACATGGCAGTGGCAAGAGAAAAATCAGGAAGAAGCAAAAGCGGAATCCCCCGATAAACCCATCAGACGTCACGAGATTTATTAACTATCATGAGAATAGCATGGGAAAGACTGGCCCCCATGATTTAATTACCTCCCCTAGGTCCCTCCCACAACACATGGGCATTTTGGGAGATGCAATTCAAGTTGAGATTTGGGTGCGGACACAGCCAAACCATATCACATGAGTGAATGGACACAGGCTAGGAATGGAGAAGGTGCTTTCCTAGATGTGGAAACTGAGGGTAATAAGAGGAAGATACTGTGCTTAGCATGGCATGAGAATCTACTATGTGCCAAACCTAAATGCTTTATGGGCATTGAATCATTTCATTCTTGCTATGGTCTGAATGCGGCCCCTTTGAAATTCAGGTGTTGCCAATGTGATATTAACAGGTGGGACTATTAAGAGGTAATTTAGCCATGAGGGCTCCTGGCTTGTGAGTGGGATTAAGGCCCTTATAAAAGCAGCTCCCACAGCAATCAGAGAGTTCACCCTCCAGCCTTCTGCCAGGTGAGGACACAGCCATCGTCACTCCCCGTGGAGGATGGCGCAGTAAAGCGCTGTCCTGGAAGAAGAGAGCAGCCCTCATCAGACACCAAACCTGCCAGCGCCTTGATCTTGGACTTCCCAGCATCCAGAACTGTGAGAAGCATGTTTCTGCTCTGTATAAATTACCCAGTTTGTAATATTTTGTTATAGGAGCACAAATGGACTAAGACAATCCTCATAATAACCCTCTGTAGCAAGTTTCATTGTTGTCCGCATTTGGAATGTCAGACAGTTGAGGAGCAGGGAAGTCATTTATCCGGTTACAAAGACACTGTGCTGTCGAGGCAGGAATTGATGCCAGGCTTCTTTTTTATTTATTTATTTATTTATTTATTTTTTAAATTTATTTATTATTATTATACTTTAAGTTGTAGGGTGCATGTGCATAACGTGCAGGTTTGTTACATATGTATACTTGTGCCATGTTGGTGTGCTGCACCGATGCCAGGCTTCTTAACACTGGACCGTTGTGTCTTAAATAGACACAATATCAGATCAAGAAAAAAATGAAACACAAAATCAGTAACCCACATGCAACTAAAATCATCACGATTTTATTCCTCTTTTTTCTCTTGCATTTCCGCTTCTGTCTTGCAAATGTATTATGTATTTTTGACAAATTGGCAACAGTGCCACTGGTTTGAATTGCCTTTATTTAATGCAGTGAAGTCACACTTTCTTTTATGTCAACTGCACAGTATATCTCTATTCTTTTCGTCTGATCTATAGACCACTTAGGCTACTATAAGATCCCATCGTTACCATCTCTATCCTTTTCCAATTTTGATGTAGGAGAGAAAAAAAAAAAACAACAGTAACTCAGGCTGGGCGTGGTGGCTCATGCCTGTAATCTCAGCACTCTGGGAGGCCAAAGCATGTGGATCACAAGATCAGGAGTTCAAGACCAGCCTGGCCAACATGGTGAAACCCCGTCTCCATTAAAAATACAAAAATTAGCCCAGTGTGGTGGTGGTGCACGCCTGTAATCCCAGCTACTCAGGAGGTTGAGGCAGGAGAATTGCTTGAACCCAGGAGGCGGAGGTTGCAGTGAGCCGAGATCACACCACTGCTCTCCAGCCTGGGAGACAGGGCGAGACTCTGTCTCAAAAAAAATAAACAAAAAAATAACTCAATGATGACGCAGACACAGAAAAAAAATGAATGGGACAGAGAGCCTTTGGGAAAAAAACCCCAGTAATGGTACAAGAAGAAGATGATCGAGAAAATTAAAACTAACCATAATCCACCATATGTGTTAATGACTACCAAAATAGCAACAATAAAAATTCTCAAGAAACCCAAGACAGTGCAGATGACACGCTTCAGAACAAAATTATGAGAATCCCAATTATCTTTGATTATGTATGCACAGTAGGAAGTTTGCAATATTGCAGACAAAGTGTTGCATGGCAACCATTTTCTTTTTTGTTAGAATGCTAAAGTATAATCTTGAGGAAATTCTAGTTATACAGTAATTTCAGTTTTAAAATATCTAACATTAGTCACTTTTAAAAACTAATTTTGTAAGGTTGCTAGAAAATTAACCATAAGCATGTTAGGATATTAGTTTCTGGAATTGTCTGTTGGCTTCCTGTAAAAGACAAACAATGTGTGCATTTTTGAATTTTTTATCAGTGCATAAGAGAATCTAGTATCATGACCCATCAGTGGACATTCACAACATCATTTAAGTCCTACTGTTAAAATAATCATTTTAGAAAAACACACACTATATCTCTATCATATTGTTTTTATTTGATCTGACTTCACTTGGGCGGGACCAGAGTTTAGCTGGAATACTGTCAGATCTGTTTTGGGATTGAGGATTGCGCCTCTACCTAATGCCCACATAGTTTCTTATCAATGATGTTCTAAAGTCTCTCACAGTCATGCCTGTTATTTCTTATGCATACTCTCTCCCAGAATAGACTGTAGGTGATTTAATTGAGCTCAGTTCTGCCTCTGTTTATCTGATGATGTGGGTGGAAGAAAGGAGGAAAGTAGACTTCTTCAAGTCTCATAAACTGGATCTAAATGCTTCAAATTCCAGAAAACAAGTTACTAGCATGCTATACAAACTCTAACTCTGCAGCCAGACTGTGTTCAAGCCCAAGTTCTAGCCAGGTGTTTTCAGAGCCCCTGGGTAAACTGAGGTTCCAGCAGCAGAGCAGCTAGCAGCCCTGCCCTAACAGGAAATGAAAGAGAGCTGGACGTGATAGTTACACAGTACCTCTCATGGGATACTTCTTTTACCTGGTGGGCAGCCAAATGCCTAGTTGTCCAACCTATGCGCAGGTGTTCTTCAGGAGAGAAACCTACTGATACTGGCAGATGCTCCTGGGACTCTTGTTTGATCCCTGCCCAGTGTCTGCCTGCTTTACCATGGCTCTGGTGCTGGTTGCTCAACTTTGTGTAGTCCCTGGCATCCTGGGGAAAACCCAGCCTGGGGCAGCCCCTAGTTCTTCAGGTGGAAGGTGTATATTTAATCCACAATAGGAAACAGGTTCAAAGACTTTTACTTAAAGATCCTGGCCACGGAGGGCATAAGGAGTTGGGAGGGCAGTCCTTTCATGGAGCAAAATTATCTTGGTTTATTGGGTGAATTTGTGGTTGGTTTTTAAACAGTCACGTTGACACCTCACATTATTCAACTATTTATCTCATCATTCATCATCTTCCCTTCCTCTGTCCTTTCCTCCCTTTCTTCTCTCTCCCCTTTTTCTCTCTGCCTTCCTGCCTTCCTTTTTTCTTCCCTTCTTTCCTCCCTTTCAGGAATATTATACTGAGTACCTACTTTGTCTCAATACCACTGTTAGATATCTGTCATCATTTAGTGACTCAGTGGTTGTTGAAAATTAATCAGAATACTACTGGCTAGCAATTGCACACATAGAAAATGTGATGTAAAAATCACAAAAAGTTACAAAGTCATTTATCTCCCAGAACATTAAAAAAGTAGATAATACAGAACAGTGGTTTGGGGGCAAAGAATGATGATTTTAAAATGCTTTCATCGAAAATGGTAGCGCATAAGAGAAGACGCTCCTGGGGAACTAGTTTGTATTTTGTTGAATTCCATTTTGAAAAGAATGAGTGGTGATATGAAAGTTCCTACGTTTTTACCTTGCTGTATGAGAAAAAAAAAAATAGTAGGCTAGTATGAAAAGGCAATATCATCACTCTGTTGGTTTTGCACAAAAAAACTTTTATTAGCTTTGTTTGGTTTTGTTTTTCTGCCCACAAAGAATATTACGTGTAATTTTTAGAAATTTAGGGAAAATCAGAGAAGCACAAAGAAGGAAAATCAGAAAAGCACAGAATTTATTTAACACCTAGAGAACAGAAGTAACTGCTGATAATGGCCAGGCTCAATTCTTCTCTCATGAATCTATGCATATTATGCATGGGAGGGCTTTTTTTATGTTATTACATTTTAAAGACTTTGTGTCATGTTCTACACTTTGAAATCAGCTGTTTCTATTTAATATCATAACTTAGAAAAAATACTCTTTCTTAATGAAATTTTGGGTTGCTACATCCTTTGTTGTAGTGAGCTGGCTTTAGAGGGTTCTGGTCTTCGGTTCTGGCCATTTCTGTCTTGGTCCCAAATCCTCCGTTAACCATTTGTGTTGCTTTGGGAAAGTCCCTGCCTCTCTTTGGATATCTATCTCATCCACCATATAAAATAAAAAAGATTGGAATTAGATGGTGTGACTTACAAGCGCTAGTGCTCTAGAATTTTCTAACTCTTCATCAGTGCAAAGTCTCCCCACCATTGCCATCAGAATCCTGGGAACCTGTGGAGAGGAGCAGGGCCCCATCTATTCCAGTGACCTGTGAAGGCACTGAGGAGGAGGAACACCGGTCCCTTTGTGGCTTCTCTTTATTCATTACTTTTACTTTCTGCTCCAAACATCCCCAGATCCTGCTCAGGCCCACGGAAAGGGAGTAAACCACGGCACCCAGCAACACTTTTAATCTTAGCATATATTACCTGTAGTGCCTCTACAAAAATAAAGTATTTTAAGACAAAACTGAAACAAAATATCCATTTGGGACAATAACTGCCTTTTTTCAGGACTTTAAATGTTGCATACAGAAGGGACATAGCCAAATGCAATGATGTGTTTTCCATCAATGGCTCTTTGGCTTTGATGAAGTCATCAACCTCCTGAAGGCAGCATCATCCTAGGAGCATAGATCTGATTTGGAATTCAGTGGATGTAGGTGCTGTGTGAGTTTGAGACATTTGCTGAACATCTCTGAGCTAAATCGTAATGTATCATATTATAATAAAATATGTCTTAAGTATGTCATTCTTATTATTTTACTAATGTGGTTTGTGTCCAGAGTCATCTTCCAGGCACCTAGTGATGCTGCCCTGCTACCTCTCTGACTCCTCTTCTTCCCCTTTCCCTACCTCACTCTCTCTAGCTGCCCTGGCCTTCTTCTATCTGCTGCTTCTTCATTCTTGGCTTGCTATTCTCCAAGCCACCTGACAGGCTTCGTCTTTCTCCAGATCTTTGTTTAGGGGGTCCTTACTTTTAAATCCATGTCGAGTACCATCTTCTCAGAGTCCCGCTCCACAGTTGGTCGGTCCACCCACCTCAATACCATAAGTCCCTCAGTCACTGTCATAATTTTTTTTTTCTTGAAACAGGTTCTCATTCTGTCACCCAGGCGGGAGTGCAGTGGTGCAATCGCGGCTCACTGCAGCCTGGAAATCCTAAGCTCAAGCGATCTTCCTACCCCAGCCTCCCAAGTAGCCGGGACCATGGGTACATGCCACTACATGCGGTGAATTTTTATTTTTATTTTAGTAGAGTCAGGCTCTCATTATGTTGCGCAGGCTGGTCTCAAATTTCTGATCTCAAGTGATCTTCCCAGAATTACTTCCTGGGATTACAGGAGTAAGCCATTGCACCCAGCACCATTTTTAATCTTAGCATATATTACTGTTCAAAAATAACTCAGGATTCTAAATATGTGTGAGTGTGTGTGTGCATTATGTTGTGTGTTGTGTGTGTAGCTGGTTTAGTTATTGACCTTATTCCTTCCCACTAGAAGTTTTGTGAGAGAAGGGGAGTCATTTGTCCTATTCACAGCACAGCATCTGGTACAAAGTAGTTGCCCAGTATGCATTTGGTGAATAAATGAATCAGAAGGAAGGAAGGAACAAAGGAAAGATGGAAATATTGAAGAGAGATTGGGAGATGAGGTTGAAATACCATTCTCATGGATCTATAACCTATGAAGGACCTTCCTTGTGTTTCTCCCCAACACATGGGAAAGGGGAGTCATTGGCTTAGGCTGTGGGGCTGTGAAGTCCCCACGTGTCCTGAAGCAGCACATGCCAGCTATGACCCTTTTTCTTGGTTTGAAATAGATTTCATCTTAAAAATGTATTTTTCTTTTGCATTCTAATTCATACATCTATTTGTTAGAATATTTTAAAATCTGTTCCCTTGTCATCTGTTACGGGTGCTGTGAGAGGAGGCTCAGCACTCCTTATGGGGACCCCTCCTGTGACTCAGGTTCTACGTTCCCTGGCTGGAGGGGCCTAGCTGGTGACGGGAGTCTGTGAAAGTCTTGGGGATTGGTTGATCTTGTAAATGGCATGCCCAGTTCTAAGCTTTTTCTAAATCACATTTGAGTTTGTGAAGAGGAGGAATTGTAAGACAAAAAGATAATGCAGCGAACTGGGTTCCCTGACTGCTATCTGTCAAAGGTACACACATAGAAGAAAAAGGAATGCAATGTAGGCTTCCTCAATAACTGAAGGATATATTTTACTGAGTAAATGCCGCTTTTACATGTAGACATAATGCTTATGTAGTATGAAAATTCTTTTATTCATTTTACATATTTGAACGAAGGTTTTATATATTTCTAAATATGCTTCATCAGTCATAGGAACTTTTGTACTTTGATGTTTTAGAAAGAACATGGTAGAGGAGTTAAGAGTGCTGGATTGTAGTCTTAGCAGGGACTGTATAAGAACTTCACTTCTTGCCAATGAAATGTGTTTTGACTCTGTAGTTTTGTTTTTCTTCAAGCCTCAGAAATCTGCATTTCTAAGGATTTCCTTACATTAGTTCATAAATACTCAGGAGAACGAGATAAAAATGTGTCATCCCAGGTGCATGGTGCTGGACTCCATTTACAGCTGGGAAATGTGGCAGCATAAGACAATGCCAGAGGCAGACATGACGTGTACAACAGGCTTCCAGCCTCTAAAACATGAGTCGAGCAGACAAGCCAAACAGGTGATAAATGTCTTGAGTGTCAAAACCGTGCCTGAATGATGTGAAAGTGAAAGTCGAACTTCTTCCTTGCATCTTGTCAGAACCCCAGTGTCCTGCTTGAACAGGTGCTCTCTTCCACGTGGCCACCCTCAGGTTGGCTGTCTCCAAGTTCTTTGATTTTGCCTATCAACCTCTCTGTTCCCTCTCTATATTTTCTTCTTTTTCCATTTTTCCTTCTATAACCAATTAATACTCAATTTTTAAAACCACTATAATCTCAGATCCTACAACTGGACTAACAACTAAGAGATACTGTCTCAGAGTAATGAGGCATTTACATAGAAAGCATCCTGCCACATAATGAGGTGTGGGTGAAAACAGATAGAAAAGTGGAAGACAGGAGTTACTTGTAGGAGAAACAGCATGGAGTGATTTGGAATAGTATATTCAGGAATTGGTGAGAAAATCACAAGGCCAAAGTATACAGTGTTTGAGACCAGCCTGACCAGCATGGTGAAATCCCTTTCTCTAATAAAAAATATAAAAATTAGCTGGGGTGTAGTGGCACACACCCGTAATCCCAGCTATTTGGGAGGCTAAGCCAGGAGAATCGCTTGGACCTGGAAGGCAGAGCTTGAAACGAGTCAAGATTGCGCCACTGCACTCCAGCCTGGGTGACAGAGTGAGATTCCATCTCAAAATAACTAAATAAATAATAAAGAGTACAGTGTTGCCAAGCGGGAAGTAATGTGAGAATTTTTTAGGAAGACAGACTGAGGACATTTCATAAATATTAAGCATGGCTTAATATTAGGAGCTAAGTTAGGTGTTAGAGGCACAAGAAACACAAGATAAATATGATCCCTGTCCTCATGCAGCTTGCAGTCTAGGGGAGGGTGAGTAGTAAAATGACCAACAAAAAACAATTAAAAACAACTATAATTACAAACTGAATTTTTTCTATGAAAGAAAAAACTAAGACTAAGAGTTCAATGGGGTAGTCAGGAGGTGTCTCTAAGGTGATAATATTTGACTCATAATCTCTGTGGAGTCAGCAATGAGAATAATGGGAGAAGCTTCCAAGTAGTGACACCAGTATGTGCAAATGTCCTGAGGTGGAAAGGAGGTTAAGGAAGTGTTGGTGGTTGGAACTTCGTGAGGCAGTGTATGGGATGCCAAGGCAAAAACAGATAGGAGATAGGTTGACTAGGGCCACGATTCCAGGTTTGATTTCATTATAAATATAATGATGATATTGATAATAATGATAATTGTAAAGATAATAAAAATTAACATTTACTGAATTTTACTCTGTGCCTGAACCACTTTACATTTTTTAACTTATTTGTCACAACTATCATATAGGATGACTACTACCACACTCTTTATTTTACAGACATGTAAACTGAGGCACAGAGGCAAGAAATAACTTGCCCTAAATTACATGGATAGTCATGTAAAGTTAGCAAAACATTTTATACGAGAATAGCCTAATTTGATTTACTTTTAAGAGGATAATTTTAACTGTCATTTGTAAAAATATTAGAGGAGGGCAAACATACAACCCCTAATTTTTTTTTTTTTTTTGAGACGGAGTCTCACTCTGTCACCCAGGCTGGAGGGCAGTGGCACCATCTCGGCTCACTGCAAGCTCCGCCTCCCAGGTTCACGCCATTCTCCTGCCTCAGCCTCCCAAGTAGCTGGGACTACAGGTGCCCGCCACCACGCCTGGCTAATTTTTTTTGTATTTTCAGTAAAGACAGGGTTTCACTGTGTTAGCCAGGATGGTCTCAACAGGATGGTCTCGGTCTCCTGACCTCATGATCCACCCACTTCGGCCTCCCAAAGTTCTGGGATTGCAGGCTTGAGCCACCACACCCAGCCACAACTCGTAATTTTTAAGAGCATATTACAATAGTCAAAGAGAACAGGATGGTTTACATAAGGATTTTGGTAGAAAACATAAAAAGAAAAGGGCAGATTTTAAATATATTCTGAAACAAAATTAACAAAATATTTTAAAGGATCAAATGTGGGAGATAAAAGGAGAGAAATTAAAGACAATTTGAATAATTCTCACTTGACCAATTAGACAGAAAACACAACAATGTTCATTTCTTGAGTTGAAGAGTTCTAGGGTAGAAACAAGCAAGGGGCTAAGGCAGAGTGCAGACTTAGACTTAAAATTGTCCTGCTGTGGTTTGCAAAAGGGTGGCTCCTTTGTTAACAGCAAGTAGTTGAAGAGAGTGAGCCATCAAGGACATGATGCTGGATTCTCTTCTATATAGAAAACAGGCAGATGCTAAGACAGAGGCGGGATGAATAGATGTGTAGCAGGGTACATTAGATACAATGTCTCAAAAGTACAATAGTCTCCGCATCTCCCTGCAAATCTTTCTGTATTTTCTCTCTTTTAAACACATACATGTACACACACACATACACAGTAGAAATTACTTATGGTATATATCAGCATTTCTGGGAGCGGGCTGTGGGGTTTATTTAGATCAGCTGGGTGAACACAGCATGAGGTATCTAGGAACTGGCATCCACTTTTGTGCAAAAGGCACACAGAAAACCACAAAAGTGGTACAAGTTCAATGAGGCCCTAATCAACAATCTGGGATTTGGGCCAGGGCTCCAGTCCCTCACTGAGAAACTGGAAACAAGACACGGGCTAGAATCAAAGCAGCTTGCTCTCCTTTGGAAGGTGGCACGTTGAGGTGGAATTCGGCTATGCAGGAACACATTGCTCAGAGGTCTTCCCTGGAGCACTGGAACTTGGATCCAGCTGGATGTCACCAAGGCTCTGGCCTGAACGCAGGAGCTCATCTTGAGTTTTACGAGTCTATTTATCAGAGAGGCCTTCCTTGAATCTAAGTGATGTGTGTCCCCAGAGCTCTCTCCCTACTTTTTTCATCCCTGAGAATGGCATTCATCATGTTTTGCTGCAATTACATAAAACCTGGTGAAACTATAACTTTATAAAAATAGACTTTTCACTGCTATCTCTTCAGTTGATAGCACAGTGTCTGAAACATGCAAAACCTACAAAATGTGGGTTGCTGAGTGGATGTAACCTCTCATCCAAATTTACTATCAAATAAGTGTTGTATCACATAAACATGAAGGCTTCTCCAAGTATCCATTTGAAAATATTCATAATTCCATTAAAATTGTACAGCCAGCAAAAAAACATTTTCTAAATTAAGATGAATGTCCCGAGTTATCTTTATCTGAGATTCCCAGGATGGCCCTAACAAAGCACCACAAACTAGGCGGCTTAGAGAAGAAGGAACATTTTCTCTCACAGTTTTGGAGTCTAGAAGGCTGAAATAAAGATGTTGGCAGGATTGGTTTCTTCTGGAGACTCTGAAGGAAAATCTATTCTGTTCTTCATTTGTATCCTCTGGCGGTTGCTGGTATTTTTGTCATTCCTTGGCTTATAAATGCATTTTACAGACTCCAGTCTCTGCTTTTATCTTCCCTCTGTGTCTGTGTCTCCTCTGTATCCAACTATCCTTTTATAAGGATTAGTCAATGTATTAGGGTCCACCCTAATCCAGTATGACCTCATTTTAACTTGATTACATCAGCAAAGACCCCTTTTCCAAATGAGATCACAGGAACCAGAGATTAGTACTTCAACATATATTTTGGAAGAACATATTCAATCTAAAACACAGTTCTTTCAAATGGCTCTGGGATGGTGTGGAGTGAGAGCTTTTGTAATAAAAGACTACTTTAAGAAGATGCTTATCGGGCCGGGCGTGGTGGCTCACGCCTGTAATCCCAGCACTTTGGGAGGCCGAGGCGGGCGGATCACGAGGTCAGGAGATCGAGACCATCCTGGCTAACACAGTGAAACCCCCTCTCTACTAAAAATACAAAAAATTAGCTGGGCTTGGTGGCGGGCGCCTGTAGTCCCAGCTACTCGGGAGGCTGAGGCAGGAGAATGGTGTGAACCCGGGAGGCGGAGCTTGCAGTGAACCAAGATTGTGCCACTGCACTCCAGTCTGGGCAAGAGTGAGACTCTGTCTCAAAAAAAAAAAAAAAAAAGAAAAAAAGAAAGAAAAAAATTTAAAAAAAAAAGGAGATGCTTATCTTCTCCCCTTGCATGAGACTAGCCCCATGCTGACCTTTTGCATAGCTGATCTTTATTAAATATTCAACTCCTTAGAATAGCTGAAGCATTTTATTTGTGGGAGGTTCCTCTTTGGGTGCCATAGTTTAAAAAGCACAATTCCCTGTTCCCTGCCCTGGAGGAACAGAATGTCCTCCTTTCTGAGGGCTTCTGTATTAGTCAGGGTTCGCTAGAGGGACAGGACTACTAGGGTAGATGTATATATGAAAAGGAGTTTATTAAGGAATATTGACTCACCTGATTGCAAGGTGAAGTCCCACAATAGGCCGTCTGCAAGCTGAAGAATAAGAAAGTCAGTCCAAGTCCCAAAACCTCAAAAGTAGGAAAGCCGACAATGCAGCCTTCAGTCTGTGGCCAAAGGCCCTGGCAAACCACTGGTGAAGTTCCAAGAGTCTAAAAGCTGAAGAACTTGGAGTTCCATGTTCCAGGCCAGGAAGCATCCATGCCCTTCCACGTATCCTTCCACGTTCCTCTGCCTGCTTTTATCCTAGCTGCACTGACAGCTGATTAGATGGTGCCCACCCAAATGGAGGGTGGGTCTGCCTCCCCCAGTCCACTGACTCAAATGTGAATCTCCATTAGCAACACCCTCACAGACACACCCAGGAATAATACTTTGCATCCTTCAATCCAGTCAAGTTGACACTCAGTATTAACCATTACAGCTTCCAGACCACTGGGCTTCTGCAGTCAACAGAGAGAAATCCAGCTCTAATCAGCAGGAGAGGGGCTGTGGAAGGGCCCTACATAGCATTTAACCCTGTTTCTCTCCTCCATTATCATTAGGCCAGTGTCTGGTTAACTGGGAGTCTCAGGACAGCATTTTTTAATAGATGCATATTTTATCTCACCCTAACTAGCTCTTTATTATGCAAATAAGCACTGTGTACTTTGTTTATGTTTCAGCTAAATCAAAGAATCTTTTGGCAGGAACTGCATTCTTCCAGCAGCCATATGTTGTTGATTAATCACACAAAATAGGGAGTTATTGTATGGAGTAAAGCAATTTCATACCAATTACTACCCATTGTTTAAGATCTTTTTGACACACTGTCTCATTTTATTGTATCATACCTTTAGAGGAGTGGAAACAGAACAGAGAGATAGAGAAAGCAAAGGGGAGGGAAAGTGGTTCCGAGGAAGGATGAGGGGACTTCCTTCCTCGGAGAGGGAGAGAGGGAGAAAGAAAAGCATCCAAAATTAAAACAGTAGGAAGAAATAGGAAGTATGTAACATGGGTTTGAATGAATTTCATAACTGAACAAGTCATTCAACAAATAGCGCCACCCCGTGGATTAGAGTTCTATGACACCTGAAAAAATAAACATAATAGGGAAGGCAGAGCAAGGCACCGGGATTACGAATGTTATTCTTAGAAGCATCCAAATGAAAGTGACTCCCCTGCCTGAGGATGGAGCGTGTAGGGAAAATTTCCAGCAGAGGAAACATTTAAAATACATTTTGCAAGGCAGGTAAGAATCTACTTCTTTGCAGGCTAAAAAGAGCTCCTCTGTATCCCACATGGACTGTGCGTGACACAGGGCACAGGACAGCCATGCACTGTTTAGTTTTGTTGTTTGTTTGTTTGTTTTGGAGACGGAGTCTCGCTCTGTCGCCAGGCTGGAGTGCAGTGGTGCAATCTCGGCTCACTGCAACCTCAGCCTCCCGGGTTCAAGCGATTCTCCTGCCTCAAACTCCCCAGTAGTTGGAATTACAGACAGACGCCACCATGCCCAGCTAATTTTTGTATTTTTAGTAGAGACGGGGTTTCGCCGTGTTGGCCAGGCTGGTCTTGAACTCCTGACCTCAGGTGATCCAGCCTCCTGGGGATGGATCGGGCGTGAACCACCGCGCTCAGCCGCGTTGTTTAGTTTTTGCAGATAATTGTTTAAGGCGGGTTTTATTGTTCCCAGATGAGACATGGAGAGTTTAAGTGACTTGTCCAAAATCACCAAGCCTGTAGGTCACAGATCGATGCAGAGCCATCCAAGCCTGGATGCTTTCCAAACTCAGCTTCCTCATCAATGTTCTTTTCAGGGGCCTCTATAGTAAGTTTTTCTTTGAGAAAGCCAGGTAAACAGGCTGGCGCGCCTTCAGCTTGAAGCTGCAGCCCCTGGGCACACAGAGCCCTTGCTGAGTAAATGCATGTGAAATGGACTATGGGGATGTGTGGCTTCTAGCACACAGACTTGCCCTTCTGTAGCCTAAACTCAGTCTCATCTTCCCACTGTCCACCCTATCTTTACACCAGTGCCAGTTAGTTCTTTGAGAAACTAGTTCAAATCCTATCAATTGTCTTCTCAAAAACATCAGATGCCTTGGAATTAGTGGGTTGGGGCAGTGCTGGTGGAAAGGAACTCCTCAGTGTGCAGTGGAGCCCCTTTATAATCCAGCTTTCATAAATGTGTCTCTTTCACTTTTGCATTGCCTCACTCCAGTCTCTTCACTCTAATTACTCTGAGTGCCCTGAGAGTTCCTGTTTCTGAGCCGACACCTTCTTTCCCAAAATTATTATTTTTTCTCCTAGTTTCACTTGCTATTGACATTTGTTTCTTTTTTTGAGCCTCACACCAGATGTCTCTGCCATTTAAAAGCCTGTTTTCTAATCTCTCTGGAGTTAGCATGGTGTTCAGTGTTAAGAAAAGAAGAGGACAGTAAATAGTAAAATGAAGAAGACGGGGAATAGACTAAGAAGAAAAGACAATGGCTTCATTAATTAGTTTTATCTGGATGCTTTTGTTTGGTTTCATTTGTTTTCTCTTACAAGGAATTCTGAGATAGAGAATATAGAGTTGGTGCAACAAAACAATGTCATCCTGGATATTGAAGGATGGAGCCTTCTTCTAACACACTCGGTATGCTCAGTGTGTAGCGCTGGTCTACACAGGAATCCTTTGAACTAGGTTAGATGATGTCACTTCTCTGCTGAAAAGCCCTCCACAAGCAGGTCCTCACTTGCTCAATCACAGGAATCCCCAGTGTTTAATACAGTAAATGTGGGGTATGTGGGAGCTCTTCTTAGCAGGCAAAGATGTAGAGTCTCACTTGTCGGCAGCCCCTAGCATCCTGCAGTCTCGTGGCCTCCCTCACTCATCCTCTCCAGACACATCTGCCTCCTCAAAGAACCACAAATCTACTAGCAGATATTCTCTCAACCAGCCTAATGTCTCTTGTTCTTCTCATTTATCATGTAAGTTCATTCTAATTCCTTAGCGTTTCGTTGTGCATCTAGGAAAAACATTAGATGCCTCATGAAAACAGTTTAGAAAGATCCAGAAAACAGCATATCTTATCTTTTGATTGCTCTAAATAATATTATCATTATTAGCACAGTTGAGGCCATGTTTTCTAATAAAAAATTTAAAGTATGTATCAGTAAAAAGCTCAAAGAATGCTCTGGAATTTTGGCGGGAATTCTGAGTTGCACTCCTTTTCCTTTACCAAGAATGTTTGAACTGAAAATACTTTTTCGATTGTATAAGCGATTTATTGTTCACATTAATATCTGTTCAATTATTACTTTCATTCATGTTAGAGAGGGATCATTGTTTCATTTTTTTCCCCTCTCCCACTACTCCCCATCTTATAGATTTAGCCATTCTGACATTAGTTTTTAGAATTCTACTGAACTTGAGAATTTGAAATTGTTCTCTATAAATATTGGACCATCAGTGCCATGTTACCCTTGTTATGCACCACTAAATATTATTTTTCTTCGAATTATTCAAAGTTCTGGATAAGTGCTTCTCTTGGTTGAGTAATATTACCTGTTTGTGATCCATTTTTTTTTCTGTTCTTGGAATCCTATGGGTGCTTTATTGGGTATAAATATTTAAGTGTTGCCAGTCATAAAATCTTCATTCATGAAAGTTGATATTAAAGATTTATTGTGAAACATGTAAGAGTAATGACAAAATACTTTGTCTTTAAATTTAGTATACAAAATCCACTTACTTTCTAATCTGAAAGACTTTTCTTGTAAAATTAGCAACAATATATGTTTTATATTTCAAAATAGCTACACAAGAAGATTTGAAATGTTCCTATTACAAAGAAATGATAACTATTCCAGGTTCTGGAGATCCTAAATACCCGATTTCATTATCCCACATCATATGCATGCATCAATATATCACACATACTCCACAAATAGATACAATTATTATGTATAAAATAAATTTTATTTTTAATAAAAATGAAAATTAAGGTATAATACATATATGAAAGTGTCAGTAGAATCCTAAAAAATACTACTTTCTCTCATAATCTTCTAATATAAATTTTTTATTACATACTCACTAATGTCAAAATTAGGTTTCTTTTCCTAGAAACCTTCTTCTAATCTCACACAGCTGTGACGAACATTTTCCAGAACCATCATTCGTCACAAGAGCAAAGTTCAAAGTATTTTTGTCTTTCTTGTTCAATTTAAGTGTAATTTTCTTTATCTTACAATGGGAAGGCCAGCCTTATGAGTAATTCTCTGTTGTAGGCTCATAGTTTTGGTCAGTAATGAGATCTTTATTAAGTAAAGAATGTGTAATATCCTGTAGGTGTATAAATTAAATGTAATATCCACTTAATGGAAATCTGCTAATTTTTATTGTTTCAAATTTCCTAAAAATTTAATCAAAATGATCTTAAGAATTCCTATTTAATTTTAACTATTAGTTTTTCTCTTCTCAAAATACTTTTGTATCTATTTTTATCCGTATTCAAACTTTTCTTATTATCAATGAATCAAAAATAAAATGTAATTATATTAAAAGAGTACACATTTGAACATAACCACATTAAAATTTAAATTAAATAGAATAAATCAAAACTTAACATTTAATAATATGTTATCGCAATAGACTTACAAAAGATTATCTACTAATATTTTAATACAAAGTATAAATTATATCAAATTAAATAAAAATTTATACTTTTAATATATGTTGAAGTTTTGAAGCAATCTGGAACTTACTAAAAAGCTGCAAATACAGTACAAATAATGTTCTTTGGCTTATCTTGATGCTTCATCACTTCAAATTGTTTAGTGTAATTTCTTACAAAGACTTTCTCCTACATACTCACAATCCAACCATCAAAATCAGGGAATTAATGCTGACACATTATACATTTAACTGACCCCTGTAATCTGCAGACCCTATGTAACTTTTGCTAATCTTGTCAAAAATGTCAAACTTATTAAAATGGAATGGTGGTTGTGAGGGGATGAGAAAAGTGAGAAACGGGCAGTTGTTCAATGGGTATAAAGTTAGAGATAGACAAGATGAATAAATTCTAGAGATCTGCTGTGCATCATAGTGCCTATAGTTAAAAATATGCTACTGTGAACATAAAATATTGTTAGCAGGATAGATTTCAGGTTAAGTGGCTTTATCTCATCAATCAATCAATCAGTCAATTAAAGGCTCACTAGGCTTCTGACCAATTTGCGTAATTCACATTTGAGGAACAATCAACAAGACCAACCATGTCACTCCCAGCTTTCCGTCATCATTGACCAAGATTTCTTTCAATAGTTATTTCTTTGGCTAAGACTATAAGTGCCAATCTGAAATGAAAATATTTTATTAATGAAACCACCTGATGGCCAGTCCTAAGTGTCAAGGCAGCAAGCAGGATGCAAAGGCAGAGACCTAAGGAAGAACAATTTTAGAAAATGAAAATGGAATCCGGGTGAGGCAGCTCATGCCTGTAATCCCAGCACTTTGGGAGGTCGAGGCAGGTGGATCACCTGATGTCAGGAGTTCGAGACTGGCCTGACCAGTATGATGAAACCCTGTCTCTCCTAAAAATAGAAAAATTAACCAGGCGTGATAGCATGTAACTGTAATCCCTACTACTCAGGAGGCTAAGACAGGAGAAGCACTTGAACCTGGGAGGTGGAGATTGTAGAGAGCTGAGATCGGGCCATTGCACTCTAGCCTGAGCAACAAGAGCGAAACTCCGTGAAAGAAAGGAAGGAAGGAAGGAAGGAAGGAAGGAAGGAAGGAAGGAAGGANNNGAGGGAGGGAAGGAAGGAAGGAAGGAAGGAAGGAAGGAAGGAAGGCAGGCTCTGACATGTTTCTGCACAGAGATGTGAGATTCAAGGTGTTGAGCGAGCACAGATCCACATTCCTGGGTGTTTTCAGTCTGTACATGGACAGTAGCCTATTTGCCATATGTATTCATGGCTAATCCAGGACTAAAAATGACTATTGACGCACTGTGTGTGTTTCCTTCCTCCTTTATGTAGGTTTATTTCTTCCTTTCCAGATGGGTTTGTAAGTGGAAGTAGGTTAAATTTAGAACCCTGCTCTCATCATCCCACTTCCATTCAACCCTTTTCTCTCACCCTGTCTTACCTTCCTGCTTTCATTGTGCTCTCTGTTCATTCAAACCCTTTCTGTGCAATCTATGGGGATTCTGAATACAAAATATAAGAGATACAATGATAATTCTCTTCTATTGTAATACTCCTGCATAAAGCAATCTCTGTGCCTGGAAAAATTCATTTCTCTTCCACCAGTAATACTTGTGAGTAAAAGAATGCTGGAGAACTACCCCATTCTGTACTCCAGGCACTGTCACAGACACTGCCCCTTCACAGCCCCTCTCCTGAGCAACACAAAAACTGCAGTATACAGTCCAATGCCTGCTACTTCGTAGATTCCAAAAAATACACTTGGTGAATGGATAGTCTGCTGATTGCACACTTCAATAACATTCATAACCAATCTTTGAGTCATGATTACTGTTATTCTTTATAGCTTTGAAATCAGAAACTGAACAAGGTATAGTAACAAAGACACCAAATTGGACCTCCCATCTTAGGACTCCAAGTCCAGCACTGTCTTCGTTATCCCTTGGTTGCCTCTCCATTGTAGGAAGTCCTAGTATTTTTTAACTCAGTTTAAAGAGAACAAAATGTTTCTATTTTCAAATTTTCTTTCAAATGGGACACTTTAACTTGACAATAGAATGGTTCAAGCCCCCTCTCTCTGAAGGAGGGATCTATAATTTCTCATCAAGGACTTCAGAGATAGATACCATAAAAATGCATGGGGTGATGGGCGATATGGATTATCTTGTTGCATCTATGAATGTGAGATTGAAATGTTTGACCTATTAGATTTTCTTCACGCTGATGAAATTTTGGATGGCAGCTTCACTTAGAAACTAAATTAACCAAAAACCTCCATCCTGTTCAGGAATAATTTGAACTCTGGATGGACTATTTGCTTTTCTGCCTTGTCAGATCCTTTTGCCATCAATAAGTGATTGGGGAAGAGTTTGCAGCCTCATCAGTTTTGGACTCCACATGAACTAAGTACCAAAGTCTTGTTTTGTTCCTGTGGCAGGGAAAAAAATCAGTCATTAATTTTTTACTTTATTTACTAATTTGTTTATGGAACCATCTAATAAATATTAGTGCGATAGAATTCAGAGTTTAAAAATGCAAGCATTTACTGCTTCCCAAAATCAACACATATTTCTCAAGAAAGTAGATGGAATAGAATCTGTGGCATCTAAAAGACTATGTTTAAGGACGTTTCCACTTCCAAAGAAAATACAATCCAAACTTTCCTTAGAATTGATTATGTGGGTGCCATACTCAAAGCTCCAAACCTTCTCTGGGTCAAATGTATAGGTATCAAAAACAAAGTAGAGGTGCCTCAAAAAGTGCCTACCTCATAGGTTTTCCAGCATATGGGGAGACAACTCTATGGCTAAATGTGACTGGGTCGCACACGTGAATAGGTACTTCTTCTGTTCCTGCCGCATTGGGAAGCTTCACGGCTAACCCTACTTTCTGCTTGGGAGGTACCCCATTACTCAAGACAAAGAGGAAAACAATGTGGGGTCCATAGGAAAAGACACATTATTGGATTAATTTGGGATGATATATACTGTGAATTATTTACTTTAACGTTTAATTTTATTTATTATCAAACTATTACGTGCTGTAATGAACATGCCATTTAGAGCTAAAGGCTTATAACACAACAGATTCAAGAAACAGGGCTTTTTATGTATTTCTACTTCTATCTTGCTCCCAGAGGCAAACTTCTCTACTTTTAGTTTTATTTTGCTAATACTGTATTTTTATTTTTATTTCTGCTTCAGTTTATCTCCTACCTCCCACTTTTAGGATCTTAGTTCATTTATACTGCCACTTGCACTTTCCAAATACAATATAAATTATCTATCAATGGAGGCATGGCACGGTGGCTCACACCTGTAATCCCAGCAATTTGGGAGGCAAGACGAGCAGATCACCTGAGGTCAGGAGTTTGAGACTAGCATGGTCAACATGGCGAAACCCCATCTCTACTAAAAATACAAAAACTAGCTGGGCGTGGTGGCAGGTGCCTGTAATCCCAGCTACTCAAGAAGCTGAGGCAGGAGAATTGCTTGAACCCAGGAGGCGGAGGTTGCAGTAAGCTGAGATTGCACCACTGCACTCCAGCCTGGCCACAGAATGAGACTCCATTTGGAAAAAAAAAAAAAAAAATCTATCAATGGCCTTATCTACTGTGTGCTAATTTCGATATTCTGACCGTAAAAATGCCCACTGCTGAGTCAGGTAGTGTATAGTTAATAAATTACCCTTGTTCAATTTTACATTATCCTTGAGAATAATCATAACTTACTTTTTTGGTTGTATATTTATTTGATATCTGTGTCTTTCTATATCCTTTAAAAATCTGTAAAGTATCCCTCCAGTACATTTTCTACACAGTCTAAACTATCAAATAATTGGAATTACATTTTTTCCTCCAAAGAAATATTTCTAGAACCATGTAAACTATCTAGATGATTGGTCTTGGGATCTGCTTTCCAGTTATAATCTAGGAATTTTTTTTCCATATCATCCTGGGACTTAATTTATTTTGCTTTTGTACTGTTGCCTTTCAGTGTCTGTATCTCCATCCCACTACCACATCCCTTTTTGTTGGTTTATGCCATATTTTAAAAACTGCATCCTTGATCATATGTTTGGTTTTAAAATTCTAAATTGAGTATATATTTAGAAGTTTGTCTGTGGAAAATAATTAGCTACTATGACTGAGAAGAAAGGACAAAAGAGGCAGGAGAAAATATTGAAAGTATCACAGACCAATGAAAATAGTGTTTCACGGCGAAAATGGTGATTATTTGTGTTGAATCCTACCTAGAATTCAATTAAAATGAGAACTTCAAATTTCTACTAGATTTTGCAAAAACAGATGTCATGGGTATGCCTTAAAAGGAATATTTAACAGAGAGCTAGGATAAAATGTGACTGGGAATGTTCAAGGGGGGAAGTGTGCTGTGGTGAGTGGAAACGGGAGTGGAGAATACTCTCTTTGAGAGTCTTTCCATAGATGGAGTGGGAGAAAAGAAATGAAAATAGCTAACATGGGGCCAGTAGTTAGAATATATTACAGGCTTGTACATTTGCATGCTGAACTAATAGAGAAGGACAAGAAGAAGAAAAAGAATGAATCAAGGGCAAAGAGATAACTTCAGAAGCCAAGCCATTGATCAGATGAGAGGAGATAAAAACCACAGAATAAACAGAGGGTTACCCGTAGGTAGAAACAAGACTACATTTTCAGTTTTAAGGTGAGGGCAGGAGAGGTAGATGTGCTTTCATATAGGTAGAAGCAGGAGTAAAAATTACTTTAAATAATATTATCTGACAGTGGGAATTACAAGGAATGGCTTTTAAAGCCATCTTAGAAGGAAAGGTCATTTCTTAATCATGATATACTCAGAAAACAGAGGCAGATTTTTTCTAAACCTATTACATATCTTTTGTAAAGATGTGTACTAGATGGTGTACTTTTAAAAATATGTGTAATAGCAGAAAAGCTCCTCTTAGCAGAAAAGCTAAGAGGCCACTTCTTAAAAGTGTATAACACACAGCAGTTTCAAAAATTATATGAACTGGGAGCTCAGTCATGTAACCAAGAAGAAATACTTGTGAATCCATCTTCAAATATCTATTAAACACCTACTCTCTCTCTCTATGTTCTAATAAATCCTTTCTGAAGTTTATAAAATAAAAAAAGTGTTAGCTGTTTTTTTGCTAGGATTGAAGAAAAGCCTTCCAAAGTAAGCAATGTGACAATAACATTTGGGTAATGAGAAGACCATTCAAATAAGAGAGGAAAAATCATTCCTGAAACCAGCAAACTGAAAGGCCCTGAGATGAAAGTGAGTTTGGAGAATCATAAACTGAAGGCAGGACAGGAAATCAGTTCCTCTTGCATTTGATTTCCAGGTTACTGGGCCAGATTCCTGCTGGACTTACTCCACAGAGACACTCACATAATCAGAAAGTTCAAGGGGTGTGATGTGATTTCCAAATGTTTAAACAACAATGGCCTGCATTAATAATAGTATAACTTCCAGACCACGCACTAGAGCTCCAATGTTATTTTTTATTCTCTACAAGTCCCATTTATATCATCATCTTATGGCATTAACTAAGAACCCCATGCACAAGGAACAAATTTCCCCTTTCCTTAAGAGGATAATATACATAGAAAATGACCATGTCACACTTCTCCACACCACTCTGCTGGACCTCAGCTAGATCCACACTTCTATAAAATTAATAGTCTTTTCTACATTCTCATGATTAGTATTGATCTATCTCTTTATTAACATTTTTAAAAAATATCCATCTTTATTAATTTTATTCTGCATGCACAGAGAAGGTATTCTCTGTGGGTTTCTTATTAAGTACCTGGGTTTCTTATTAAGTACCTTGCAAAAAATAATAAGCACACCATCTCCACTTGCCACCTGGGGCAAGGAGATGAGAAGAAAATGGTGACACCTTCTACAAGCCTGTCTGGACATTCCAATGGCAGAAATGAAGAATGGGTTCTCTCTATCTTTATATGCAGGAGAATGACAGCTGACCTCCTGCCTTTCAGCAAGGAGAGAAACAAACTTTTGCTCAACTGAGACATAATAGGAAGAGAGGAGACCACCCCTCATACTGTCTTATGCCCAATTTCTGCCTCCAAAGAAAGAAGAATTAAAAACTAAAAGGCAGAAATGAAATCCACAGGCAGACAGCCCGACGCCGCACCCTGGGCCTGGTAGTTAAAGATCGACCCCTGACCTAATTGGTTGTGTTATCTATAGATTACAGACATTGTATAGAAATGTACTGTGAAAATCCCTGTCGCGTTTTGTTCCGATCTAATTACCGGTGCAAACAGCCCCCAGTCACGTACCTGCTGCTTGCTCAATCAATCACGACCCTCTCACACGCACCCCCTTAGAGTTGTGAGCCCTTAAAAGGGACAGGAATTGGTCACTCCGGGAGCTCGGCTCTTGAGACTGAAGTCTTGCGGATGCCCCTGGTGGAATAAACCCTTTCCTTCTGTAACTTGGTGTCTGTAACTCGGTGTCTGTAACTCGGTGTCTGGGGAGTTTTGTCTGCCGCTCGTCCTGCTACAATAGAAGGGATCCCAGGTTATCACCCTAATGTTTTGGAAGGTAAATCTGTCTCCAACAAGGACCAGGTAAACTCAGGGGTCAGTCTTTTAAGTCCTAAAGATGTCATCTTCGGTCGGCCCTTCACAATGTTTTGAGATGCAAGCAGCTGGAGAGATGGCAGTCTTGTCTTTCTGGCTCTGCAGGTCTTAATTTAGGGGTCTAGTTGGGACTGTAATTTTTTAGCCCTCTGGGATCAGATCAGTTAACTAGGAAAATGACTACGGAGCTTATTTGCATGGGATATGAGGAGTGAAATGCATTCTAGAGGAAGTGAAAGCAACATTTTCTATCTTTAACCATAGTCATTTCCATATCGCAGGAGGTTAGGGCTTTCTGTAGGAGTACTGAAAAATCCAAAGGAGTTTATTTTCGAAGAGGCAATTCGATACATTCCAAGGCGGTTAGTTTCCTGTTTGAAATGCTCTTATGGAAAAATAATGGGAATAGCAGTCATTATAATCAGCATCAGTAATCACTTACTTACGGGAAAGAAATTCTACTAACAGTTTCATATAGATTTGATTCTCACCACAACCCTATGAGATTGAGACTCCTATTATACAGTTTTAGAGAAATATAAACTGTGGTGAAAATTGATTAAAAAACTTTCCTGAATATCCACAGCTAGTGTATACTTGTACCCTCTTCACACTGAAGAAATGAAGCTATTCCAAATGACAACATTCTGTACTCTCTACTAAGCTGGTCGTAACACACACCTTCATCCTGCACTGATAACTTTCTTACCATAACTTTCTCTCATCCCATTTCCAGGACCTCAGTTCTTTAAGACATTTATTCTGTCAGGATTCCCAGATCTTCATTAAACCTTATCACTGTCCTCTTGATGCCCTCTTGTTTTTCAAAGTCCTTTTTAAAATGAAGTGCTCTGAATTCGATCCAAGTGCTTTTGTGTTAAGATAAGGAGCTGATTTTTCTTCTTAAAGGTGATTGAGAGCATTGTAGGGGACTACAATAAAGCAGATTTGCATTGTTTAAGGTGACATTCACAAGACAATGGAGAATGACCAGGAAGCCACCAACTAGCAGAAGAAAGGCATGAGTTTGATGGCCATTGAGTCAATGTGGTTTAGAGATGAACTTAAAAGAATGTCTTAGCAATGGGAATTTCCTCCTGTATTAAATGAGTTCTGACCTACTCATTCTAATTACTATAGAACTCTTTTCGCCTTTCAATAAATAAAATTAAATCAATTCTTGATATTGATACTGTTGATGTCTGGATATTTCATTGCATTTCAGCAAAGAGGTTTATAATCTCAAACCACAAGAGGGGTTTGTAGAAGGAAATTCCCCAAGACTGTGGGTGATGCCATTTGGGTCTAGAATCTCTAGTATTTTTAAATAACATTCCCTCAGCCTATTATTTTTCAACCCAGATGGTCACCATATTTTATCTGGAAGGGGAAACAATCTGAAGGCTATAAAAATATTACATTGGGAGAAAAGGGTTTTTCTGGTCTATATAAATTTTGGTCATAGATATTCTTTTTTTGAGATATGTTTTGGATACCACATTCTCAACATTATAGATGTTTCCCAAGCACCTCAGTATCCAAGAATATAAAAAAGGGATTCTCATGTTATTCTCTAATGAACATTCATACATATACATTCATGTAGACACATAACATGGAGTAATTTGTGTATATAAATTACATGTAAGGATTCAATGTCTCTTCAGACTTGCTTCTACATATAAAGACACCAATATATGCCTGTAACATATTGTGGCCTTTATGGAGAATTGGGGGACAACAACCAGGCCTTTCATGTCATCTCCAAAGGAGGAGAGAATTTTAATGGTTACAAGGCAGAGACAAGCCTGACCACACAGATTTCAGGTTGAAAAATAAAGCTTAAAGGTTCTTGTTCCATCTAGTTTGGAAAGGATAATCTTTTTGATTTATTAAGATGTTTTATTTCTTTTTAGTTTGGAATCACTGTCTTTTGAAACTCTGTAAGACTAATGCAATAAGATATTCTTAAGCTAGCCGTCAGTTCTCAGGACATTCTGTATACCAAGGTGGAGCAAAGATGGAGTAAGGATGGAGCCAGGTTGGGGCAACTTAAAGTTTCTTCCACTGTAGGTAGAAGGAGAGCTTCTGCCTCCTATATGGTCCAGCCCAAGCAAAATAGACTATACTTAATGCAACGTTTTATGTGATAAACAGCATGTTTTGCCTAGCCTGTCCCTCAGCAAGTTTCAGTCACTTGGGATTTGAGAATTTGCCCATCTTCACTGTTCTCCCTTTGCCTATTTTTTTTCTCACATTTCTTATTCAATCAACTAACCTCTTCCCCTGCCTTAGACTCAATGCACACACCTCTGATGGGACTCAGCTAATCTAGAAGAGTCATTGCCTACAGAATCCTGGAACTAAGACATTGGTTTAAATTCTCCTTAGGGAAGAAACTAAATCAGGACAATATATTGGCCATAGGGCACACGTTTGCAAGACGTTTCACAAACTGAAAATATGTGGGAGAAATAGCTAAATCACAGACTAGTAAAAGGTTATTATCCATTTTTTCCCAAAGACAACATTCCTAGACATTTTCTGTAATACCCACAAACTTAATTATAAAAATGCCTATAAAACTAGAATTACATTTTGCAGGACTTGACAGGTCTTGATGGGATACTTAATAATTAAGAAAAAATGAAGTTGTATACGTAGACTGTCAAGGAAAGCAAGCAATGTAATTCCAATATTCTGGAGAGTTTAGAAGAACAAAAGTTTGTAATACAATTGTTTCTTGTTAAGATGCTTGCTAAAAAAAATACTATGTGGTTGCTAAAAAAATAAAATACATTTAAAAAAACGGTTTGGAAATCCAACTCTGATGAGTATTAATCTATGACATTGGATAACTCCTCTAAATATACCAGTTTCCTTTTAGTAGAATATAGATAATTTTTACTTATATCAGTTATAACAATGAAACATAATATTCATATATATGTATATAAATTATGTGAAAATGCCAACATGTTGTAAATGATTGTTAAATGTACGTGAATTTAAAAGACCAAATTCCCAAGTCTCTTTAATGTTAATACAATGATATTATTTTCCGTTTGACAGTAAGCCACAATAACGTTTAAAGGCAGCTTTGACCATGGTAAAACAACTCCATTATTACCTACAAAATATGTCTGACATATTGCAAAGCCACACATAACTTATGACACTCATGTGAGTCTATGAAATAAAAGAGGAAACTTTCATTGTGCTTTTGTTGAGGAGCAAAACAAATTTGGCCCACGTTTTCATTTTGATATGTTTAAATTAATATCTAATTTTCCCTTGAGAAATACTGTTATAAACTTATAGAAGGGATTATGGGTAATATGAACATTATTGGAATACAAATGTTGGTATATTGCTCACTTTCCCTCCCTCATTTCTTTCCCCAGGCCTCAGTAAGAATGTGGCTATTTGGTATTCATAAGAAATTCAAAGGGAAATAAGTTTTGAATCATTTAAAAAGATTCTATAACAAACCACCTTTAAAAGTATTCTTTTATTTTTTAAATTGATAGGTGAAATTTATTTATCATGTACGACATGAAGTTTTGAAGTATACACACATTGTGGAATTAATAAATCTAGCAAATTAACATGTCTATTACTTTACATAGTGATCATTTTCTGATGAGAATTGTTACCATTCACTTCTTAGCATTTTTCAGGATTGCAATATATGGTTATTAACTATAGTCACCATGGTGTATAACAGACCTCGTGAACTTACTCCTCCTATCTAACTGATGTTTTGTATCCTTTGACCAACATCTCCTTCAAGTACCGCAGCTCCTAGTAACCACTATTCTGCTTTCTGTTCAAGGAGATTAACGCTTTTACTTTTTTAGATTACATCTATGAATGACATCATGCAGTGTTTTGTCTTTCTGAGCCTAGCTTATTTCACTTAATGTCCTCCAGATTCATCGAGGTTGTGGTGCATTACAAGATTTTCTTTCTTCCTGTGACTGAACAGTATTGCATTGTGTGTATGTACCACATTTTCTTCTTTGTCCATTTATCTGTTGAGAGACACTTAGGTTGTTTCTATCTCTTGACTATTGTGAATAATGCTGAAATACACAAGCGAATGCAGATATTGCTTTGATATACTGATTTTATTTCTTTTGAATAATATCTAGTAGTGGAATTGCTGGATCATATGATAGTTCTGTTTTATATTTTAGGAGCTTTCATGCTGTTTCTCATATTGTCTGTACTAATTTATATTCGCACCAACAACAATGGGCAAGCGTTCCTTCCCTTTTGTACACATCCTCAACAACACTTGCTATATTTTGTCTATTTCCTAATGGCCATTTTAACATGTGTGAGGTGAAATCTCACTTTGGTTTTAATTTGCATTTTCTGATGATTAGTGACGTCGAGCACTTTTTCATGTAACTGTTGGCCATTTGTATGTCATTTATTTTATTTATTTAATTAATTTATTTTTTTTTGAGATGGTGTCTCACTCTGTCGCCCAGGCTGGAGTGCAGTGGCGCAAACTCGGCTCACTGCAAGCTCCGCCTCCCGGGTTTACACCATTCTCCTGCCTCAGCCTCCCGAGTAGCTGGGACTACAGGCACCCTCCACCACGCCCGGCTAATTTTTTTGCAATTTTAGTAGAGGCGGGGTTTCACCACGTTAGCCAGGATGGTCTCCATCTCCTGACCTTGTGATCCGCCCGTCTTGGCCTCCCAATGTATGTCATTTTTAAGGAAATGTTTATAAGAGTCCTTTGCCGATTTTTCAATCTGTTTGTTTGCTTTTCAGTTGCTTGAGTTACTTATATATTGTATATTAATCTCTCATCACATGTATAATTTGCAAATATTTTCTCTCAGTCTGTAGGTTGTCTCTTCACTTTGTTTATTGTTTACTGTGCAAAAGCTTTTAGTTTGATAAAATCTCATTTTTCTATTTTTCTTTTGTTGCCTGTGATTTTGGGGTTATAGCCAAAAAATTATTGCCCAGATCAATGTCATGAAGCGTTTTTCCTTACATTTTCTTCTAGTAGGTACATAGTTTTGGGTCTATGAAAGTATTAATCTATTACTGTTAAGTATTTAATCAATTCTGAGTTGATTTTTGCATATGGTGTGAGACAAGGGTCTAATTTTATTCTTCTGCATGGTAATATCTAGTTTTCTTAACACCATTTATTGAATAGACTGTCCTTTCCCCATTGTGTGTAAACTGTCCTTTCCCTATTGTGTATTCTTGGCATCTTTGCTGAAAATCAGTTGACTATAAATGTGTGAATTTACTTCTGCATTCCCTTTTCTGTTCCATTGGTCTATGTGTCTGTTTTAATGCTGGTACCATGATGTTTTGGTTACCATAGATTTGTAAGAGATTTTGAAGTCAGGAAATGTGATGCCTCCAGCTTTGTCCTTTTTGCTCTACATTGCTTTAGCTATTCAAAAACTTTTTTGGTAGTTCTATATGAATTTTAGGATTGTTTTTCCTACTCCTTTGAAGAATATCATTGGTCTTTTGCTAAGGATTACACTGATCTGCAGATTGCTTTTGGTAGTATGAATAACAATATTAATTTTATTAATAATATATTAATATGGATTATAATATTAATGTGGATAATATTAATATGGTTATTAATATCCATACACGTGGGAGATTTCTCCATTTATTTGACTCTTATTCAATTTCTTTATATTTCAGTGTAGAGATATTTCATGTCCTTGGTTAAATTTATTCCAAAGTATTTTATTTATTGTTGTAACTGTAAATGGGACTGATTTATTTCTTTGTTAGATAGTTTGCTCTTTGATATGGTTAGGCTTTGTGTCCCCACCCTAATCTCATCTTGGATTGTATTCCCATAATCCCCACATGTTAAGGGAAAGACCAGGTGGAGGTAATTGACTCCTGGGGGAGGTTTCCCAATACTGTTCTCGTGATAGTGAGTAACTTCTCACTAGATCTGATGGTTTTATAAGGGGCTCTTCCCCCTTTTCCCGGCGGCACTTCTCCTATATACTGCCTTGTGAAGAAGATGCCTTGCTTCCCCTTCACCTTCTGCCATGGTTGTAAGTTTCCTGCGGCCTCCCCAGTCATGCTGAACTGTGAGTCAATTAAACCTCTTTCCTTTATAAATTACCCAGTCTCAGGTATTTCCTAATAGTAATGTGAGAACAAACTAATACACTCTTAGTGATTATATCGCTAATATCACTGATATCAGAAACAATATTGATTTTCATATGTTGATTTTGTACCCTACAACCTCACTGAAATTATTTTTAGTTCTAACGGAATTTTTTTTTTTTTTTTTGGTGACATTTTAGGATTTTCTATGTATAAGATCATGTCATCTGCAAATGTACAATGTAACTTTTTCCTTTCTGAATGTAATGACTTTCTTTCTCTTGCCTAATTGCTCTGGGTAGAATTACCAGTAGTATGTTGAATTAAAGTGCAAAAGTGAGCACCCTTTTCTTGTTTCAGTTTTTAGAGGAAAAGCTTTCAACTTTTTTCTGTTGAGTAGGATGTTAGCTATAGATTTGTTAAATATGACCTTTCTGTGTACAGGTATTTTAAACCATGTATTATATTTCCTTAAACTTTGACATCTAGTTATAGCAAACCTTCCTCATTTATCCTCTTTCTTTTTAAATATAATTCTGAATTTTTTAACTTAGACATAAAAAAAGCCTTAAGAAAGTAATGGATCCACTTTTTAGTTGTTGAGTGTAATTACACCACTGTAAATGCTATGCATTGCTCTGAATCCATCTGGGTCTGTGTGCATTTCTGTAACAGTGAGGCATCCATCAAAACAGCCTTTTCCTTTGTGTGTTTCTATGGGCTGAGAACATTTAATAAACCCAGTCTCTATCATCAAGCGGCAACAATTTGAAATTATAATTTACTCACATAAACAAAAACCTAATGGAAGAGGACATTGAGGTTTCCAAATAGGTATTCTTAGAGTAGTTTATCTTTTATAAAAGTGACTAAAAGTAATCCAATTCTGTTGTTTTTTTCTAAATTTATTAGATACCATTGAGTTATAAAGCTATTACCTGGCAAGGGAATTTTGTCTCAGACTAAAATACTGTCAAAGTAATGCCAAGTTGAAATAGGATTTAAAATTGAAATTATCCATATGGAGGCTACAAGGCTGGTTTCTAAAGAAATGATTAACAACATACCCTATCACTTTAGAAATAGATTTAAGAATATACCCTCATTCCCAACGTTTGCAGCTGTAATATTCAACACCACCTTTATATGTATAAACTTTAATAAACGTCTGTGATTTATTTCACTCATTCATTTATTTATTCAATGGTAATTGAAAGTCTTTTCACCTGTATGCAATGTTGCTAAGAACATAAAGGTACGAAGATACAATTCGGGCCCTCAGTGGAGTTGTAGAACATTTATAAATACAAATTTTTAAAAGACTGGTATAAGAAAGGGAAATACTGCTATGGTAAATATAAAGTCTTCTTCCTTGCAGCCAACAACTTAAAATAAATTTTAGGTCAATTTAAAGGGGACTTTCTCTGAAGGGTCAGGGAAAGCGTCTTACAGAAGGTGGTACATAAACTATGCCTTAAAGATAACTGATGAAAGGGAGATGGAAAAGTCCTTATTTGGGTAAGAAATTCCACCTCCTCTACAAGTACTTTAATTTCATGGAATCAGCACAATAAAGGTTTATATCTTGCTCAGTTCACCTTATACACTCCACTTCACCCACGGGTGAGCTGGAGAGGGTGGGACTGTGGTTTGGCTTTATGCAGTAACCCAGATGTGGGGCACCTTCCTGCCACTGACTTGCCCCTGGAGTTCTCAGCCCGTTCTTCTGGATCTTGCTTATTGATAAGTGGTTTTAGAATCTGGCTCTGGAATTGGCAGCACTCACGTCTGTCCACATAAAAGGCCCCAAACTTCCTCCTGTGGCATGTCTAGAAATAAAAGCCTAGGAATTGTAGTTTGATATTAGGCCAAGGGAAAGAAGGGGTAAGACTTACTGATAAGTGGAGACAGTGCCTCCGGAGTGGATAAGGGGGATTCAAGGAGAGGGAATAGGACTTCTAAAATACAGAGAGGAGAGCATTGCTTGATGAAAGGGATTGAGGAAGGGGTACAGGGAGCCCAGACTCGGAACACCAACCACATTTATGTTGGCTTTGTTGGTAAGCTTAGATTTTACCATGCAGCACTAAGAGCCTACTATCAAACTTTAACTGGAGGAATATGAGATGATATTTGCATTTATTGAAGGGAAATCTGATGATTACATGGAGGGTGGATTGAAAAACAATAAAAGGAAGTGGCTTGTGATAGGCATAGAGAAATATAAATAAGGAATATGGAATTCGTGCCTCAATGTATACTTGAAGACTTGCATTTGTACAGAATTTGGGTCTTAATGTATACTTGAAGACTTGCATTTGTACAGAACTGTGAGTTTTCAAAACACAGCTTCACTGATCACTGATCACTTTTTATCTTTATGGCAAGAATGTGAGATGAAAAGGGTGTGTGTTCCCTCTTTTCGTTGAGGAATAGGTTCAGTTTAAGTGGAAGTGATAATATTTTGCCTTAAACAACTCATCTAAGAGACGACAGGGAAGATATTAAACCCAAGCCTTCTTCTTTATAGCCACCAACTTAAAACACATTTTAGAAAAGAAATTTTTCAGGAATCTGAGAGCCATTTCATGCTAAGCACAGTCATATCAGGTCTGTGCCCCACTAGCCTTTGAGGCTATGGGGAGAAAGTCTGGGAGTCCACCTAAGAATCCATAAAGCTAATTATTTCTGAGATAGTCAAAGTCTTCTCTAGAACAGCTCAGTGGCATTTTTGTGAGAATTTTCAAATTCTTAATTTTCTGTCAGTTTTGTTACTTATCAAACAGTGAAACCCAAATTGTCCTTGGGCATGTTGGCCACAAATAAAACATAAAATAAACATAACAGCCACAGTCAGATGCATGTTAATAAATTTTAGATTTTATTGGTCAGGAAAGTAAAATCATAGATAGATTTAATCAAGTTAACAACATCAAAAAATGCGTATCTGAGTCTACTAGAGAAGCATAATAATCTTTTGTTTTCTGTGTTCCTTATGGCATCTAGACAACAGGATTGTGATAGTTCCATGTGCTTTTAAATAAACCTTCCTAATTCTTGAGGAGGACAGAAAGGTGAAATTCCTTGGAGTATATAGGGTACAAATATTGGGAACTTTTTCCAATAGTTGTTCTTCTGAGACAAACACAGAAAAAAATCATGAATATAAAAACACTGAAAATGCTTTCTTTAAACAGAAGACTGAGACAAGAAGATAGATACCATCACTATTTATTATTGGACTAGAAAAATTAATGCAATTTGAAAAGGAAAATAGATGAAAGATATGTAAAAAGAACTAATAAAACTATCACATTTTGAGGATGGGATAATAATATCACTTTAAAAACTCAAGAGAACAAACTAGAAAGCCATTTAAAACAATACAAAGATTTAGGAAGATAGTAGAGTACAGATCTCAGAAACCTATAGCCTTCACATATATAAGCTGTAGTAGAAATAACAGAGATTAGAGAAAACACTTACAATAGTAAAAAAAAATGATTTAAAAAACCCAACAGAAATAATAAATTTTTAAAGAGATTTTGGTGGAAACTAGAAAATAGTACAGATGAATACAAATGAAATCCTGAAGGTATGGTAGACTTACCTAAGAATAAATGCCTGAAAGAGTCCTGTGTTCTTTGTGACAATCATGAGAGTATATACTCACACTTCCCTTGCAAAAAGATTGTGCCAGTCCCCTTTGGGAAGCAGTAAGCTAACATCCTCTAGCTCAGCAAGGTCAGGATCCACTGCAGTGTTAGAGCTATCCCACACTCTTCCCAGGCAGTACACAGATAATGACTGAAGAAGGTGGCAGTGACTGAATTATCTATTACCATGTAATAAATTATCCCCAAAAGCAGCAGGTCCAAAGAAGAATTAATTATTATTCCTGTGTGTATGAAATTTGAGTGTGGCTTACCTCAGTAGTCTGATTCAGTCTCCTAAGGCTGCTGTCAAAATGCGGCTCTGGCTGCTATCATCGGGTGGTTGATGGGTCTGGAGGTTCTGCTGCCAAAATGCCTCACTCATTTTACTGTTGGAAGAAGCTCCAGATCCTGGCAAACTGGAGCTCCCTCGGGACTGCTTGAGTGTTTTCACAACATGGCAGCTGGCTTTTCCCTCTGTAGGTCACCTTTGCGCCATGAGCTCCCATCAAGCAGGCTGAGACTCTCTCAGTTGCACCATAGTCTGTGGCTCTTCTACTCAATTCTCTTTCCATCTCTACTATGGGCTGAAGCTCTCCCTGCCCATGCTTGCCCAGTCTTTCACAGTCAGAAGCCTCCAAACATTGTCACACATTCTTACTTTATCTTGGATTCTGCTTTCTAGAGGACTAAGCACACTCAATAATTTAATTTATAAATGTACCATCATCACAATAAAAATATCAGACATGTTTCCTTTGAAATGCATACATATATGAAATAAAAACCAGTAATATGAATAAAAATTTGAAATTCATATACATTTATATTCATATACAAGGGTTGTTGGATTTCTATGAATACAGAATGTAATAATTAAGGAAAGTCTGTTTAAGAACTACAGCAAAAAACCATCCTGAACAGGTCATAAGGCATATTATATTATAATGCTTCAAAACAATTAAAACTAGAAATAATAAGATGAAAAAATATATAAAATCTAGAAATATTTTGAAATCAATACGGAGTTTCAATATATGATAAATTTAACTTTTAAAATTGAAGTGGGAATGACAGTTTTTTTTTAGCAATTGGGTTTGAACAACTGAAGAGTTATATTGATGAAACTTAGCAGGATACGCCAGTAAAATTTCAAATAGATAAAAATTTCACTGTAAAATATGAAGTCATATAAGTATTAGAATAAAACAATATTAATTCCCTTATAAATTTGAAGTAAAGAACATCTTTTTAAAACTAATTCAAACTATAGAAGTTGTTAAATTGATACATTTAATTCTTTTGATATAAAAACAGTAAATACAAATGAAAAAAAATCACCGTAAATAATGTCAGGGAAAAAAAAGAAAAATCTGATACAAAATATTTTCAACTTCAGGATGACCTGAAGTTCAACAACTGAGATTATCACCTTGATTTCTAAGAACTAGAAAACAATTTTAAAAATCCAAAGCAGGATAAAGACAAACATGTATATACACACTTACTCACCCACAAATTACAAATTGCCAGTACACACAGTACACAATATATTCACCTTTCTCTAGAGGAGAGAAAAGCAACTTAAAAATATACTGAGATACCCTTTCTCCATTATCAGATTTTTGGTGGCAATGCTGAAGAAACAAGAACTTTGCTACCTAGCTGGTTAGAATGCAAAACGGTGTAAGCCCATGGAGGGCAGGTTTACGATACCTGTCAAAATTTATTTTTCATTTGTCCCCACAATCCCATTTCTGTTGCCTTATCCTACATAGTCATCTGTGCATGTGTGTGTACAGGTATGTTCATTGTAGCATTGCTCATAATCACAAAATATTATCATCCACCCAAATGTCCCTCTACACTCAGTCAATTCTTACTGTGCCTCTGTTAAAAACCAACCTTAAATGCAATATAAAATCAAAAGCAAGACATTCCTCTATGTACTGTTATAGAAAGCATTATGAGATACTGGCCGGGCGCAGTGACTCAAGCATGTAATCCCATCACTTTGGGAGGCCAAGGCGGGCAGATCACCCAAGGCCAGGAGTTCGAGACCAGCCTGGCCAACACGGCGAAACTCCATCTCTACTAAAAATACAAAAAAATTAGCCAGGCGTGGTGGTGGGCACATGTAATCCCAGCCACTTTGGAGGCTGAGGCAGGAGACTCACTTGAACCCGGGAGGTGGAGGCTGCAGTGAGTCAAGATTGCACCATTGCACTCTAGCCTGGGCAACAAGGGTGAAACTCTCTCTCAAAAAAAAAAAAAAGAAGGAAGTATTACAAGATACATTAAGCGAAAGCAGCAAGGTTTAGTATAGTGTATATAAATTAGTACTTTTGGGATAAAAATGAAGGGTGGTAAGAACATGTACTCATATTTGCTTTTGTTTTTATGAAAGGACAATGCAAGAACACACACAGAGAAACAAACATGGGGACTTTCACAGGAGAGGAAAGACACTGCATTGCTAGGGAGAAAAGCAGGAACAGAGACTATTGATTCTGCCTGTACCTTCCTTACATTGCTTTGGATCCTTAATCAAATAAATGCACTCTTCCTTTAAAAATTAAGCTAAGTGCTGGAGGCAATTGTTCCTCTTCATCCTGCTCTCAGATCATATTCATATACACACACACCTATTACACAGATATTTATCACATTCTTTAGAGAGCTCCCTACACAGTGTAAGATGCCATAGAATACATCTATGAAGAAGATGTGCACAGGTGTTATGAAATATCTCTGTTTTGTAAAATTAATGGTGTTTGCCAGTTCTGATACTTGACTTTGATTTACAGCATGCTGAATATTGATATGGGTCATTAGGCCTTTGCTAGGAGTCTCATCAGACCAAAGGAAGGCGACAAGAGGAATATATCCACCAATCCTGCTTCTATGGTACAGTACACTTAGTAATACAAAACTGGAACTTTTCTAAACAGGAGACAGAATTCATTCAACAGTGCACCATCAAAGGGGCTAAGGGCACGTGGGTGAAGGAGGGACATGAGAAGGTGCACAGAGGATGTGATGTCAGAAGGGAGCCTGTCCTTAAAAGGAAAGATGCCATTAAGCCAGGAAAAAAGGATACAGGGTGTGTTCTGGGCAGAGACCTGTGTACATAAACATACCCAGGCTTCAAAAAACTACCTTAGTTAATGGAGCTCTACAAGATTTTACTGGGTTTAAGCCTGAAAAACGTAAAGAGATGTGACGCCTCTTTCTAATGAAGAAATTTGTCCAATGAGGTGAAGAAGTTTAGAATTATAGGAACTGGGAAACTGAATGAAAATATTAACCAGGGAAAGAATAGAACTGTATTGGAGCTTTAGACAGAGATATTGGAAAAGAAAAAAAAAAAAAAAAAAACAAAACTCAGACTAAGGAAGGAAATTTAGTAAAAGTTTACCAGCACTCAAACATACAAAGCTTCAAAACCAGGAAACTCAGTGAGCCATTTCAGGAAAACCAGAATGCACAAATGCAGCAGTCAGCTGGCATTCTTCCAGGAGGCCTTGCCGAGGTCTTGGTCAATCCACAGCGACTGAGTCCATTCCTTCATTGACCTTCCCCTGTGCTACCTCGTGGCCATCCACTAAAAGTCACTTCATTGTCTTCCAACTCCATCTCCCTGGTCTTAATCAGGAGCAAGGCAGCAATTTTAAGAAAATAGAAAACCCTTTCATGTCTAACTTCATGCCTGCGTGAATTTCTTAGAATGGTTTTAGTGGAGAATTCCATTTGGCTGAAAGAGAAAATATAAGATGCTATGAAATGCAGGGTTAGGATAAGTAAATTGAAGCTATTATATTTCCTATTCCCTTAGTATCATCTTAGCATTAATAGATCCCTGACCTCGAAAATTGGGGGTCTTGTTACTTTTTTTATGCTCATTACTATTGTCTATGCTTCTCCGCCAGTCAAATTTATTTGGGAAGGAACCTTGAAAAAGCTTTCTAATCAGCCTTCACAGCAATGTTTTTATATATGTTAATTCATTTTCCCCATGTCCTTTGTTGCTATGAGATTTGTATTTTTGGTTTAAAGTGGAAAATCACCATGCATTGCAGAGCTACTTTTCCCCAATACCAGCACTTACCAGCTGCGGTCTAGTATTTTTTTAAAAAAGTATTTTCCAGTCTGGCTTATCTACATTTCCTGGCGCCAAATATTTACAGAGTGTCTCACTGGCATGCATATCTTAAAATGTATTTTGTATCTTATCTGTTGACTACTGGATAATATTTTAAAACTTATTTTGCTGTTTTCTAACTGTAAATGTAATTTTAAAAACTAGAGATTCAGAAAATAGTGATTTAGAAATGTAATGATGGAAGAAAGAAGGAAAGAGGAGATGGAAAGAAGAAGGGAGGAAGGGAGGAAAGAAAAAAGTAAAAAAAAAAGTGCTAACTGAAGAACGATGGGGTTCATTAATTTGGAAAGGAGGCTTTTATTTGTCATAAAGGGTTGCAGCCTTCAGAGTGGCCATTCTGACAGGCTGGGAAGCACAGCCTCTGGCCAGAAGCCAGAAACAGACACTTTGAAAGAGGGGCAAAAAGAACAGGGATTTACGCTGAGCAGAGTGGCCAAATATACATCTTTAGTAAGCTATAGGAAGAGTCATGAAAATTTATAACAGGAGAAACATGCACGTGTGCAACTGAGCTTCATGCACCTTCATGAGACCCATGTTTTAAAAAGGCAGTGTTAGCATCAGCCTAATCCAAGGATGGAGTTTTCGGTCCTCTGACATCAACAGGTGAAGGAGATGACACAAAATCCCTTAATGCACATTCTTCATAGACTGGCCAGAACCAATTCGTGGCCCATGGCATTTTATCAGGTCAAAAAGGAGAAGAAGCCTCAGGCCCTTGGTTGATAATTATATCAGTGGTAGAGACTTTTGGAAGGGCTGGTTTCCATTAAGCCCTCAGGGAAAGAAGGCCGATCATGGTTAACCAGGGAGGAGGTATACAGAGGTGTGTCTGATCCCCCATTCTGTCCTGGCTGAGGACTCAGTTTTTAAGGTTATGCTGCTATCCTCTTGGCCAAGAGTGGTCTGTTCAGTCAGTTGAAGAGCTTAGAATTTTATTTTTAGGTTACAAAAGGAAGAAAATAAGGAAGAAAAACAAACAATTAAGCTTACTCTCACAGGGATGAAATTACTAGTAACATACTAGTGGATATGCTTACAACATTTGTAAGGCTGGTACCTTAGGTGCACATGGAAGCCCATATAACATACATCTAAATATCTAAGCATAAGTCAAACAAACCTACTGACAATAAATGTATATATGCTTTTCTTTCTACCTTGAAAAATATATCTAAACAATGGCTGCAAGTTCAAATTCAAATATTGAAATGCCAGGTCCTAGAAGTTTCTCACCTTAGCATAGCAGCATGGAGGGGGCCTTGTCTTCCTCTGGTGTCTGCACTGACCTCTTCCACAGGGGGCCTCACAGAAGCCTTTGCCCATTCCACTTAATCCAGTCAGCAAGTTCAAGTCTTGATCATAGCTTCCAAAATAGCTGCATCTAGGTCACTTTCTAGTGGTGTGATTCACACTTGAAAAGACAAATTTGGGCAAGAGGCTAGAACCTTTGAAGCAGGAACTTTTGGAGTCCTGGGTAACTAAGACATTATAAGGAAGGTAGGGTAAGGGGGTCTCCAAATAGGTACATGTCTTTGGCCCCACAGACACTTATGTGGGCAGAGGTAAGTTTTGAAGAAAGCCCAGAATAGAGTTTCTATTCCAAGAGTCTGATGCCTGTCAGTATTGCATGCTGGTATAGTGTTTCAGGTTTTCTATTACATGTACAACTTGCATGTTGCTTTATTCAAAATCATTTCTGATAGCATTACATATTGTAGTAAGCATTTATATGGCTGCAAAGATGCAAAGACAACCTTGATGTATAATAATTTAATTCCCCAAATCGTCTTGTAGATTTAAATTATATACATAATTTTTGTCTGGTATTCACAGTGTCAACAAAGTACATATAGGGTGCAAAAAATTTCCCCCATTAAAATATGTATTCAACAGATTTCTAGTCATTAACTTCAAGAATGTGTGGAAAGTAGAAAAGTTGAAATTGTGAAGATTTTAGACAATTCTGTCAAGAAGCATGGCTATGAGGGAGCAGTAAAGTACTTGGTGTTATTAGGAGAAAAACTTGGGGTAGAAGTAGGCATTTGGGGGGGTTGTGAGACAGAGAGAGAGAGACAGAGACAGAGAGAGAGAGAGAGAGAGAGAGAGAGATTGGTTATATGATAGTAATGAAAATACACCACTCACCACTAAAATTGAAACCCCTCTAGATGTGGGGGCTGTGGAGGAGGCAATGTGAAGTCATGGAGAAGGTAGAATGTGATCTAATCCAAGAAAGAATAAAATGATAGGGAGGAGAAGCCCTTAATCACTCCACCATTCCAAAAGTGGATAAGGAAATGCAATAGGACATGAGTCCCGACACATTTGGATATTTGGTTTCAGTTAGTTGCAGCAGAATCCCAAGCACAGACACAATTCTCAATAAGATGTTACAGAGTCATTGAACTGTAGTTTTATTTTCTCTGTGAATTGCAGCTGATGTCATCAGGTGAGACTGGGTTGGAGCAGAGAGATGAGAGGTCTGAATATTGGTGAGAATTTTCTTAAAATACATTGTAGAGAATAGGATAAAACGCTGGTTAAGGACTTTCTTCTGGGTTATCTGGACAAGATCAGGATTTTATTCCATGTTGGCCAAGGTTTTGAGTAGCATGGAGGGCAGATTGGTGTGAATTTTTTTCAGTACAACTCAGTATTCTGAAAGTATCCAGGGATCCTGGAGAGAGATGGCATAATACAAGTTGATGTTGTCCCAGTTTCTAAAAAAAAAGCAAAACAAAACAACATTGAAATAAAGAGTTTAGAGAATGGCCAAAGGAAGTTAAATTTATGGACCACAAATGCTAAGCTAAAAGCAAGTGAAGACAAGGCATTTTATAAATAGAAAAAAAGGGATTAGGAATGAGTAAAGAACTGAGGACTTTTTAAAAAGCTTTTATATTGGTACTCTGAAAAAAAAAAAATCTCATCCTAGTTGTGTCTCTTTCTCTCATTGCTGGTCTTTCAATATTTTTTTAGTCTCTCACGAGATTCCCTATCTCCCTCCACTCTATTGTGTCTATATTATAAAATCCTCTATTTTATAAAATCCTCTTGTGATCCCTGTCCAGGCTAAAATTGTGTTCTTTCTCGAAGACTCTGTGTCACCTGCCACCTTGACAAGTGGATACTAGCCATTCTTCTATTGCTTATAAACTGCTTATTCAAGAAAGATGACGTGAGATTTTTGTTCTCATACAAGAGCAAAGGCCACGGTGTTTGCTTTACTTGTAATTTTCCACAGACAAAGGCACTATTTAAAGAATAATGTTGGTGCAATTAAAAGCCTATACTAGAAATGAGCTGATCCATCTCTATTAACTCCCCATCCTATGAGAATCACATCATCTGGGTAATTATTAAACCATGAATGTGAATTTAGTTAATGTCCTCATCCTCCACATAGTAGCTTATACGAAATCACTTCTTGGTCCTTGAAAGTGGTTTTTAAGCAATCTTTGAAACTTGCGGTGTGGGGATGGCTTAAATATCAGTAAATCACAGGCATGTTTTTATGCATTATTGATTTTCTATTGTCATTTACTACTTCATTATATTTGGGGAGTTTATTATTTATAATCCCAGCGAGGCAACTCAACAAGGTTGCCACAAATCAAGCCGGTGCCTCTCCAGCTAGCTGTCACAATTCTTTATGACCAGCCTGGGAATTTACATGATCATATCACATTCCTAACTTAATTTCAAAGTACAGTACAGATAAACTACCCAGTAATGTAAGAGGTGCTTAGCACTTCTCATTGAATATAAGCCTCAGGCATTACAGGAATGCATTATGAAACTACAGGGTACCAAGATTCTGTTCTCTAAGTGGTGAGTCCATAAAAGCCTCAGATTGTTTCAAGCTACGTATCTTAGAAGAGGGAACACAGTTTGTCTTGTCTAGAAAAAAAGTCTTAGGATTGTTCTAAAGCACTCAATTAAGAGTCCAAAAAATTTAAAAGTTCTGGTGAAATTAAACATAAAGAATACATGACCCAGGAAGAAAATAATAAATACTCTGGGATTTATGAAGTTTTAACATTTTAAAAGGCATATAATTATTATTTTGTATTCCAGAAAAGGCACCAAAACCATTAGATGCAAGTTTCAGAACATGACATTTATAATCAGCATAAGAAAGGGAGTTTCTAGTTAAATAGAAATGCAAAATTAGTGACCTTTTTTAAAGCAAGTTTTTGGGTTGCTCCAAAAATGCTTATTCTTAGAATAGATCATGAACATTCACCCTTTAATACCTGTAAACTCAGTAGAGAAAGGTGTCTAATTTTTGTGCTCGTTGCTGTTTTTGTTATTTCATTTATTAATATTGAATGGAATTGATATGAGAATTGGGAGGAGATAATGAAAACTGAGGGAACTTGTGATTATAAAAATGTGACTAAGTAGTAATTAAGAGACTTTTATGACTCTTTATTCTATATAACCTTAATAACATATAGAAGATAAAAATTGTATCCATCAGGATTCATCCACAGAAGCAGAACTACTTTATACATTTGTGTACGTGTGTTTGTGTGTGTGCATGAGAGAGAGAGAGAGGAGATAAAGAAAGAGAGACACCCCACAGTCTGCCCTCTGTGCTGTTCTGAACCTTCATAAAAATATAACAGATATTCCATTTTTACCAATGTCCAGATAACCTGGAAGAGATTCCTTAGCTAGGTTTTCTCCTATTCTCCACTATACACACACACACACACACATATATATATTTTTTTCTTTTTTTTCCCCACCATTCTTCACTCCACTCATCTCTCTGTTCTATACCAGTCTCAGCTGATTACTTACTCTCCAGTTCACAGGGAAAGTGAAACTATAGTTCAATGACTATATAACATATCATTGAGACTTGTGTCAGTGCTGAGGACTCTTGTTTTAACTTCCTGAGATTGAATATCAAATGCATCAGGATCCTGTGATAGATATAAAGATAAATTTGTCAAAAGAATTTTGACTTACACAATTGTTGAGTTGCTTGGGCAGTCTCTGTAAGCTGACTTTCTGGATATGATGCTAGAGCTTGGAGACAACTGGACAGATCATCCGGAAGGGAAGGTAGTGTAAAGCGGTAGAGAACTAAAGCAGGGTGCAATCTGCAGGCATGAGCTGGAAACCCATGGGGAAGGAGTGAAACCCACATCACTTACTTCTGCCTCTACCCTGGGTTACACATGTACCCTGCAGGATTTGGACCCCTTTGTTAAACACCTAAACACACATACTGTTGACCCAAGAGTTGGAGAAGCACAAGGAGAAGACAAAAGAAGGTAGAGAAGTTGCTGCTTCATACCAATGAGGTAAATCAGTAGATCAACAACAAAACACATGGCTGAATAGAAGGGTGTTGTATCCTTTCTGTCCTACAAATCTCCTGAGAATTTTACTTGTAGACCACATTATATGAGCACATGCAAGAAATAGGATTCTGAAAAAGGTAGTCAGCCTCGCTGTGAAGTGGATGTATCACAAAGTCACTGAAAACTCATATTCCATTTCAAATATGAAAAAAGTGGTGTGAAGGATAGTTACAATTATAAGAGTTACACCCTCTGTTAGAATGTGGATGGACCTACCCTACTGCATGTATCAAGAGTAAGAAAATTGGAACTTCAAGCATACAAACACAAAAACTAGATTTAACCAGAATATTTTATTTGTCCTCTCTTACTTTAGACTAAAAATGCAGGCAGTTGATCTTCAGTTTCTGCTGTGGCCTATATACAAGGATTAGCTAGTGTAATTGACCTGCTTCAGGTACTTAATCATATAGAAAATATTCTTGATCTTGTCAGATAGACCTGCTATGCAAAGCCTCATGTCTTCTGGGGATTTTGAATCTCTGGCGTCATTCTCAGATGATAAGAATCTACTTAAGTTCTTCATTACATCTTGATCTTGCATTTTCACTTTCTCTTCCTTGTTTTTCTCCTTCACCTCGGCATTTCGTGGTCTCTTATTTCTGGTGCAATCTTAGATTTAAAAAGATACTCTCCCCTCACCAAATTAAAACCCACAGAGACTTCATCAACTGTATCAGACCTTTGACCACTCAGTTAGAGGAGAAAGACCAGACATTTGCCTTTCCTCCATATTTTACAGTATTCTCTTAGGTGTGATAAAGCTTCTCCTGTTTTTAATCGTCTTTTATGTTTTTTTTTTTTTTTTTTTTTTACCATGGCTATTTCATAATTCATTTTTATTCATTGATTTAACAGACACACATTGAGTGTATACCATGCATACACACTGAGAATACTAAAATGAGATGTCCTCAAGAATACACATTAGATGGGAGGTAGATAAGTAAATGAATGATACAAAACCAGTTACCAAGCTAAATACAGCACTATTAAAACAGAAATCAGAGTCTGGGTATGGTGGCTCATGCCTGTAATCCCAGCACTTTGGGAGGCTGAGGTGGGTGGATCACCTGAGGTCAGCAGTTCTAGACTAGCATGGCCAACATGGCAAAACCCCGTCTCGATTAAAAATACGAAAATTAGCTGGGCATAGTGGTGCGCACCTATAATCCCAGCTACTCGGGAGGCTGAGGCAGGAGAATCGCTTGAACCTAGGAAGCAGAGGCGGAGGTTGCAGTGAGCTGAGATTGCGCCTCCAGCCTGGGCAACATGAAAAAGATTGCGTCTAAGAAAAAAGAAAGAGAAAGAAAAAATAAAACAGAAATAAGAAGAAGATGATTCCAGAGTAATCAAAGGTTACAGATAGTGAACATATCCTAATGATCGCCAAAGGTTGACCTGATTTTCCTTTATGACCTTGGCTTTTGTTCTACAAATGAAACCTTGTGCCTGATTCTGAAGCCGGTTCCTGCCTGGCCTAACCCCATCTCATGCAGGGTAAACTCATGACCTATAATTATAAGCATCGAGCTGTCAAATGAGCAAAAGTAATGATTTCAGAAAAAAATGATCGTTGGTAGTAGAGATAGAGTTAATGTATCAGAGAAGGCTTCCTAGCATTGGATAAGTTAAGCTGAAATTGTCATGGAGGATAAGATTGGCTTCTTGGCAAAAGGAAATGTATATGCAAATCTATAAAAATACAAGAAAAAGAGGGACATTCAAGACCATAAAGTTGCACTTAGGGGAAAAGTTAAAAGTAATAATAACACTTACAATCTTTGAGCACTTTTATTATAGCCAAGCAATAGTCTAAGTTCTTATATGTGTTAACTAATACTAGCCAGAAATATATGCATATATTCTATTAGTAATTTTCATCATCCTCATATTACAGATGAGAAAACTGAGTGACATTAAGTATGAGAAAAGCTTAAGGAGAAAATCCAGGATAGGAACTCTTACCTCTTGACTCTACAACTTGAACTCTTAACCTTTGTTCTCAACATTGTGTGCCCATGAGTTTAGAGAGAAAGGCAAGCGTGGCTTATAGAAGCTCTGAAATCAATAGGCCTTGAGTGTCGGCCTTGAGTGTCAACCTTGATAGCAAACGTCCAAGTAATTGCAAACTGCAGAAAAGTTTGATCATATTTTTATTTCTACATTTTCTCCTCAAGGCAGAGTGTATTTTGAATGGAAAGGAACTAAAGGCAAGAACTCCAGATAGCAAAGTCTTAAAATTTAAGCAAACAGCAATGAATAAAGTCCAGGGGGGGAAAAAAAAGCCAGTTACTGTAATAATGACAATTAAAGAAAAGATTAAGAGCTATTTATGAGAAAGAATGAACAAGGTCATTAGAAGTTAATAAATAAGCAGTAGATGAGATGACATGATTTCTGACTCTTGAGACCAAGTGGTACCACTACTCTATGATATAGAGAAGACAAGAAATGTAGACTTTAAAAAAGCATTAATTCAGTTATGGCTATATTGGCATTGCGTGTTCTGTATTGCAGGTAAAGCCAACTGGAGACGTTTTGGATATCATGAAAAATGACACATCCAAAGTTCAGGAGAAGAAACTCGAAGAAGACGGTTCCAGAGTCCAAGTGATCTCATTGTTCAGGTCCCACCTATGAGTGAGAACATGCGGTGTTTGGTTTTCTGTTCTTGCGATAGTTTGCTGAAAATGATGGTTTCTGGTTTCCAGTTGCGGGAAGGGGAACATCATACACTGGGGCCTATCATGGGGAGGGGGTAGGGGGAGGGATTGCATTGGGAGTTATACCTGATGTAAATGACAAGTTGATGGGTGCAGCACACCAACATGGCACAAGTATACATATGTAACAAACCTGCACATTATGCACATGTACCCTAGAACTTAAAGTATAATAATAATTAAAAGAAAAAAAGAAAAAAAAAAAGAAGACAGTTCCAGAGTAATCAAAGGTTACAGATAGTGAACATATCCTAATGATCGCCAAAGGTTGACCTGATTTTCCTTTATGACCTTGGCTTTTGTTCTACAAATGAAACCTTGTGCCTGATTCTGAAGCCGGTTTCTGCCTGGCCTAACCCCATCTCATGCAGAGTAAACCCATGACCTATAACTATCATCATCGAGCTGTCAAATTAGCAAAAGTAATAAACCCTCTATAGGAATAAAATCTGCCACTTGTTCTCTTGAGAAATTCACTGTGAATGGAGAAGCACTTAGCTAATAACCTTATAAACAAAATTATTCATTACTCTTATCTTACATAATTCAATCTGATGTCCCAATTCCCTATGCATTATGCTCTGACAACTGCATTGGAATTACTGTTTGTGCAGTTATAAAAACATTTCTCTTCATTGACTATGTATTTTTTGCTCTGTAAGCTTCAGGTCATTTTTTTTTTTTCATCTGTAGCATCTTAATGAGCAAATCTGTTTTCCTTTTTGATAGGTTTTGAGGTAATTCTGTGTGTTTTTGCCCATTATGAGTTGTCCAAGGAATGGACAGTGCTACTTTATTACCACTCTGAATTATACTTTTATGAAAATAAAATAAAGTAAGATTTGTTCACCTAATTTACGGCTGTGTGTTACCATTCTAGGGAGATGCAAAAAAAAAAAAAAAAAATGTATTCTTTGTCTTGTTCCTATGCCCTTTTTGGAGCTCCTTAGGTAATCTAATTAGAAGAAGAGTTTGGGAAGCTATTAGTTTAAAATATATCTTCATATACTGAGAAAAATACATTTGAAAAAAATGCAACAAAATCGTGGTTAGGTCCCTCTCTCCTCCATAAGCCCTAAAGGCACTTGCCCTTCCTCCCGCATCACTGAGATTATTCTTCCCATCGCTTGTGCTGACACTACTTCCTCCAGCTTTTCTTTTAGTTGGAGGAATTCTTCATGGTTCTGACCCTTGATATTTCTTTTCTTTGTAATGTCTACTGTTGGCTGAATAGCTACATATGGTCTTGGGATGTCATTGATCACCTCTAGGCTGATGGTTTGGAATTTAAAACAATAAAGATGGTACCAAACATTTATGTATCAGGGCAGAGGTCTTTACTCAGTGGAAACAGCAAACTGTCCTTCTTCTGAATTCTTCTACCCTTTTATTTCCTTGTAGAAATGGACAAGTCTATTTTAAAATTCCACATTTCTTTAATCCTAGAACACTTGAAAATCTATACTTGTTCATTTGTGTTTACAGAGCAGATCACAGGGCAGTAGGATGCTTCAAGAATTCATATAAGGTTAACTTAAAGAAAGACAAATGAAATTATAAGTAATTAATTTATTGACATAATATTTGAATTCCTCATTCCTAGATCAGATAATGAGACTTCCAGGGTCGCGACAAGGTTGATTGCCATAAGATTCTGAGGTTTAAAAAAAATAATGATAAGACCACTAAACGACATCTGAAACTGACAATGCATCCACATTGTGGTGAAACCTCTGGATAATATCTGTATAGTGGGCTTTCTAAAACATAGATCTGAAAATGTCATTCCAGTAAAATGTAAGCACTACAAGGGCAGGGAACTTGCACTAATGTATCCTGTGTACCACGAACAGCACCCAGCACATAATAGATCCTTAATAAACATTTGTTGAAAAGTGAATAAATCCCCTGGCTTAAAAATCCCCTTGCAATAGGCTAAGCCCACACTGAACAGCATAGCATGCAAGACACATTCAATTTTTTCTCAACTAATTTGGCAGTGTTATCTCCCTGTACATCATTCCATAATCCCACATAATCCCAACTAATTTCCAAAGACAATTCATATTTCTCCAAAGTTGCCTTTTTTAAAAAAAATAGATCTTTGTGGGAAACATATTGTGTTGAATTCACTATGTATTTTTTCAAGAAATGAGCTTTACACTCCTTTCTAACTGGGTATATAACCGTGAAGATGATATCAGCCCTTGCCTTTGAGGTGTTTAGAGTCTATGAGAGAATAGAGACATGTAAAATAGAAACAACTACAAGGAAACACACACACAAATGTGCATGCACACACACATACATGCACACACACACACATATGCACACATACATGAACACACAGACACACATGCAGGAACACACATGCACACACATACACACGTGCACACATATACATGTACACACATACACATGCACACACACATACACACATGTACACACACATGCACACACACAGCAGAAAAGGGGCCATAAAGAGCAACATAATGGACTGTAATGTCTAAGAAATGCTTCCTTGAGGAAGTCACAAAACCAGAAAAATGGAGAATCGTTTTGTACATAGATACAGAAGTAGAGCTAGCTACACAATTTGTGGGATCCTGCCAAATAAAAATGCAGGTCCCCTTACTCAAAAAGCAGAAAAAATTTCTAATTAAGGTACTAAAATACAAAGTTCTTTTCTGTCTTCCACACTTTCTTTCTTTCTTTTTTTTGTCTCTCAAAGTATCTTTTTTTTTCTTTTTTTTTTTTTTTTTAATTATACTTTAAGTTCTAGGGTACATGTGCACAATGTACAGGTTTGTTACATATGTATACATGTGCCACATTGGTGTGCTACACCCATTAACTCGGCATTTACATTAGATATGTCTCCTAATGCTATCACTCCCCGTCCTCCCATCCCAGGACAGACCCCAGTGTGTGATGTTCCCTTTCCTGTGTCCCAGTGTTCTCATTGTTCAATTCCCACCTATGAGTGAGAACATGCGGTGTTTGGTTTTTTGTCCTTGTGATAGTTTGCTGAAAATGATGGGTTCCAGCTTCATCCATGTCCCTACAAAAGACATGAACTCATCCTTCTTTATGGCTGCATAGTATTCCATGGTGTATATGTGCCACATTTTCTTAATCTACTTTATCATTGGTGGACTTCTGGGTTGGTTCCAAGTCTTTGCTATTGTGAATAGTGCCACAGTAAACATACGTGTGCATGTGTCTTTATAGCAGCATGATTTATAATCCTTTGGGTATATACCCAGTAATGGGATGGCTGGATCAAATGGTATTTCTAGTTCTAGATTCATGAGGAATCGCAACACTGTCTTCCACAATGGTTGAACTAGTTTACGGTCCCATCATAGTGTAAAAGTGTTCCTATTTCTCCACATCCTCTCAGCAACTGTTTCCTGACTTTTTAATGATCACCATTCTAACTGGTGTGAGATGGTATCTCACTGTGGTTTTGATTTGCATTTCTCTGATGGCCGTGATGATGAGCATTTTTTCCATGTATCTGATGGCTGACTAAATGTCTTCTTTTGAGAAGTGTCTGTTCATATCCTTTGCCTACTTTTTGATGGGGTTGTTTTTTTCTTGTAAGTTTGTTTGAGTTCTTTGTATATTCTGGATATTAGCCCTTTGTCAGATAAGCAGATTGCAAAAAATTTCTCCCATTCTGTAGGTTGCCTGTTCACTCTGATGGTAGTTTCTTTTGCTGTGCAGAAGCTCTTTAGTTTAATTAGATCCCATTTGTAAATTCTGGCTTTTGTTGCCATTGCTTTTGGTGTTTTAGACATGAAGTCCTTGCCCATGCCTATGTCCTGAATGGTATTGTCTAGGTGTTCTACTAGGGTGTTTATGGTTTTAGGTCTAACATTTAAGTCTTTAATCCATCTTGAATTAATTTTTATATAAGGTGTAAGGAAGGGATCCAGTTTCAACTTTCTACATATGGCTAGCCAGTTTTACCAACACCATTTATTAAATAGGAAATCCTTTTGCCATTTCTTGTTTTTGTCAGGTTTGTCAAAGATCAGATGGTTGTAGATGTGTGGTATTATTTCTGGGGACTCTGTTCTGTTCCATTGGTCTATATCTCTGTTTTGGTACCAGTACCATGCTGTTTTGGTTACTGTAGCCTTGTAGTATAGTTTGAAGTCAGGTAGCACAATGACTCCAGCTTTGTTCTTTTGGCTTAGGATTGTCTTGGCAATGTGGGCTCTTTTTCAGTTCCATATGAACTTTAAAGTAGTTTTTCCAATTCTATGAAGAAAGTCATTGGTAGCTTGATGGGGATGGCATTTAATCTATAAATTACCTTGGGCAGTATGGCCATTTTCACAATATTGATTCTTCCTATCCATGAGCATGGAATATTCTTCCATTTGTTTGTGTCCTCTTTTATTTCATTGAGTAGTGGTTTATAGTTCTCCTTGAAGAGGTCCTTCACATCCCTTGTAAGCTGGATTCCTAGGTACTTTATTCTCTTTGAAGCAATTGTGAATAAGAGTTCACTCATGATTTGGCTCTCTGTTTGTCTGTTATTGGTATATAAGAATGCTTGTGATTTTTGCACATTGATTTTGTATCCTGAGGCTTTGCTGAAGTTGCTTATCAGCTTAAGGAGATTTTGGGCTGAGATGATGGGGTTTTCTAAATATACAATCATGTTATCTGCAAACAGGGACAATTTGACTTCCTTTTTTCCTAATTGAATACCCTTTATTTCTTTCTCTGGCCTGATTGCCCTGGCCAGAACTTCTAATACTATGTTGAATAGGAGTGGTGAAAGAGGGCATCCCTGTCTTCTGCCAGTTTTCAAAGGAAATGCTTCCAGTTTTTGCCCATTCCGTATGATATTGGCTGTGGGTTTGTCACAAATAGCTCTTATTATTTTGAGATACGTCCCATCAATACCGAATTTATTGAGAGTTTTTAGCATGAAGGGCTGTTGAATTTTGTCAAAGGCCTTTTCTGCATCTATTGAGATAATCATGTGGTTTTTGTCTTTGGTTCCATTTATATGATAGATTATGTTTATTTATTTGCTTATGTTGAACCAGCCTTGCATTCCAGGGAGGAAGGCCAGTTGATCATGGTGGATAAGGTTACTGATGTGCTGCTGGATTTGGTTTGCCAGTATTTTATTGAGGATTTTTGCATCGATGTCTATCAAGGATATTGGCCTAAAATTCTCTTTTTTTTTGTTGTGTCTCTGCTAGGCTTTGGTATAAGGATGATACCTGCCTCATAAAATGAGTTAGGGAGGATTCCCTCTTTTTCTATTAATTGGAATAGTTTCAGAAGAAATGGTACCAGCTCCTCCTTCTACCTCTGGTAGAATTTGACTGTGACTCCATCTGGTCCTGGACTTTTTTTGGTTGGTAGGCTATTAATTATTGCCTCTTTTTCAGAGCCTGTTATTGGTCTATTCAGGGATTCACCTTCTTCCTAGTTTAGTATTGGGAGGGTGTATGTGTCCAAGAATTTGTCCATTTCTTCTAGATTTTCTATTTGAGTAGAGGTGTTTATAGTATTCTCTGATGATAGTTTGTATTTCTGTGGGATCAGTGGAGATATCCCCTTTTTCATTTTTTATTGTGCCTATTTGATTCATCTCTCTTTTCTTCTTTATTAGTCTTGCTAGCAGTCTATCAATTTTGTTGATCTTTTTGAAAAACCAGCTTCTAGATTCATTGATTTTTTGAAGGGTTTTTTGTGTCTCTATCTCTTTCAGTTTTACTCTGATCTTAGTTATTTCTTGCCTTCTGCTAGCTTTTGAATGTATTTGCTCTTGCTTCTCTAGTTCTTTTAATTGTGATGTTAGGGTGTCAATTTTAGATCTTTCCTGCTTTCTCTTGTGGGCATTTAGTGCTCTAAATTTCCCTCTACATACTGCTTTAAATGTGTCCCAGAGATTCTGGTATGTTTTATCTTTGTTCTCATTGGTTTCAAAGAACATTTTTATTTCTGCCTTCATTTTGTTATGTACCCAGTAGTCATTCAGGAGCAGGTTTTTCAGTTTCCATGTAGTCGAGTGGTTTTGAGTTTTTTAATCCTAAGTTCTAGTTTGATTGTGCTGTGGTCTGAGAGACAGTTTGTTATAATTTCTGTTCTTTTACATTTGCTGAAGAGTGCTTTACTTCCAACTATGTGGTCAGTTTTGGAATAAGTGTGATGTGGTGCTAAGAAGAATGTATATTCTGTTGATTTGGGGTACAGAGTTCTGTAGATGTCTATTAGGTGCTCTTGGTGCAGAGCTGAGTTCAATTCCTGGATATCCTTTTTAACTTTCTTCCTTGTTTATCTGTCTAATGTTGACAGTTGGGTGTTGAAGTCTCCCATTATTATTGTATGGGAGTCTAAGTCTCTTTGTAAGTCTCTAAGGACTTGCTTTATGAATCTGGGTGCTCCTGTATTGGGTGCATATATATTTAGGATAGTTAGCTCTTCCTGTTGAATTGATCCCTTTACCATTATGTAATGGTCCTCTTTGTCTCTTTTGATCTTTGTTGGTTTAAAGTCTCTTTTATCAGAGACTAGGATTGCCACCCCTGCTTTTTTTTGTTTTCCATTTGCTTGTTAGATCTTCCTCCATCCCTTTATTTTGAACCTATGTGTGTCGCTGCACATGAGATGGGTCTCCTGAATGCAGCACACTGATGGGTCTTGACTCTTTATCCAATTTGCCGGTCTGTGTCTTTTAATTGGACCATTTAGTCCATTTACATTTAAGGTTAATATTGTTATGTGTGAATTTGATCCTGTTATGATGTTAGCTGGTTATTTTGGTCATTAGTTGATGCAGTTTCTTTCTAGCATCGATAGTCTTTACAATTTGGCATATTTTTGCAGTGGCTGGTACTGGTTGTTCCTTTCCATGTTTAGTGCTTCCTTCAGGAGCTCTTGTAGGGCAGGCATGGTGGTGACAAGATCTCTCAGCATTTGCTTGTCTGTAAAGGATTTTATTTCTTCTTCACTTATGAAGCTTAGTTTGGCTGGATATGAGATTCTGGGTTGAAAATTCTTTTATTTAAGAATGTTGAATATCAGCCCCCACTCTCTTCTGGCTTGTAGAGTTTCTGCTGAGAGATCCACTGTTAGTTGGAGGGGCTACCCTTTGTGGGTAACATGACTTTTCTCTCTGGCTGCCCTTAACATTTTTTCCTTCATTTCAACTTTGGTGAATCTGACAATTATGCGTCTTGCAGTTGCTCTTCTTGAGGAATATCTTTGTGGTGTTCTCTGTATTTCTTGAATTTGAATGTTGGCCTGCCTTGCTAGGTTGGGTGCATTCTCCTGGATAATATCCTGAAGAGTGTTTTCCAAGTTGGTTCCATTCTCCCTGTCACTTTCAGGTACACCAATCAGACATCGATTTGGTCTTTTCACGTAGTCCCATATTTCTTGGAGGCTGTGTTCATTTCTTTTTACCCTTTTTTCTCTAAACTTCTCTTCTCATTTCATTTCATTCATTTGATCTTCAATCACTGATACCCTTTCTTCCAGTTGATTGACTAGGCTACTGAAGCTTGTGCATTTGTCATGTAGTTCTCGTCCAATTGTTTTCAGCTCCATCGGGTCATTTAAGGACTTCTCTACACTGGTTATTCTAGTTAGCCATTCATCTAATCTTTTTTCAAGGTTTTTAGGTTCTTTGTGATGGGTTTGAACTTCCTCCTTTAGCTTGGAGAAGTTTGATCATCTGAAGCCTTCTTCTCTCAACTGTCAAAGTCATTCTCTGTCCAGCTTTGTTCCATTGCTGGTGAGGAGCTGTGTTCCTTTGGAGGGGGAGAGGCACTCTGAATTTTTGAATTTTCAGCTTTTCTGCTCTGCTTTTTCCCCATCTTTGTGGTTTTATCTACCTTTGGTCTTTGATGATGGTGACATACAGATGGGGTTTTGGTGTGGATGTCCTTTCTGTTTGTTAGTTTTCCCTCTAACAATCAGGACCCTCAGCTGCAAGTCTGTTAGAGTTTGCTTGAGGTCCACTCCAGACCCTGTTTGCCTGAGTATCAGCAGTGGAGGCTGCAGAACAGTGAATATTGCTGAACAGCAAATGTTGCTGCCTGATCCTTCCTCTGGAAGCTTCATCTCAGAGGGGTACCCAGCCGTGTGGGGTGTCAGTCTGCCCCTACTTGGGGGTGCCTCCCAATTAGGCTACTTGGGGGTCAGGGATCCACTTGAGGGGGCAGTCTGTCTGTTTTCAGATCTCAAACTACATGCTGGGACAACCACTACTTTCTTCAAAGCTGTCAGACAGGGTCATTTAAGTCTGCAGAGGTTTCTGCTGCCTTTTGTTTGTCTATGCCCTGCCCCCAGAGGTGGAGTCTACAGAGGCAAGCAGGCCTCCTTGAGCTGTGGTGAGCTCCACCCAGTTCGAGCTTCCCAGCTGTTTTGTTTACCTACTCAAGTCTCAGCAATGGTGGGCGTCCCTCTCCCAGCCTCACTGTCATCTTGCAGTTCAATCTCAGATTGCTGTGCTAGCAATGAGTGAGGCTCCATGGGCGTGGGACCCTCTGAGCCAGGTGCAGGATATAATCTCTTGGTGTGCCATTTGCTAAGACCATTGGAAAAGCGCAGTATTTGGGTGGGAGTGACCCAATTTTCCAGGTGCCGTCTGTCACAGCTTCCCTTGCCTAGAGGGAATTCCCTGACCCCTTGTGCTTCCCAGGTGAGGCAATTCCTCACCCTGCTTCAGCTCATGCTCGGTGGGGTGCACCCACTGTCCTGCACCCACTGTCCGACAAGCCCCAGTGAGATGAACCCAGTACCTCAGTTGGAAATGCAGAAATCACCTGTCTTCTGCATTGCTCACTCTGGGAGCTGTAGACTGGAGCAACTGTTCCTATTCAGCCATCTTGGAACCACACCCCTGCAGTTTCTTTCTCAACTTGGTTTGTTGTAGTATTTTTATTTACTATGTAATGCCATTCTAGCTAAAGAAAAATTAACATTTTTAATTATTAGCATATATTATTGCATCTTCATGTTGTACAAGTTTAACTGTAAATAAGAGAACATTTAATTCACAAAAATATCATCAAAATTACACAATTTGTATTCCATCATTGGTACAGGTATGTGCATTTAGCTTTTACAATGTAAATACTGTTTAAAGCTAACTCAGTGGTTTTTATTTCTCTTCTTGAAAAATGCACATGCTACCAGCACTCTCTACCTTCAACTTACTGATGAGTAACAAAGAAAAGAAAAGAAAAGTAAATATGTTATTCTATTTTTCCCTTTCCTCTACACCATCATTTCCAGTAAGTTCTACTTCTAAAGGAAACTGGGGCCTCTCAGGGTTCCTTGCACCCCTTCTCAGTCACAGATGTGCTGCTTTTCTACACACTTGGAGTCTTGCTGAATCCCCATGCATCCTGTCCATCAGAACACTGTGCCCATGAAGCCTCAGAATGACCCCATATGCCTATGGGGCCTCACAGACATGCATGTTACACATACCTCCTCGGCTCACATGAATACTCCATTGTTCCTCCAAATTTCCCTTTCAAAACACAAGCTCAAAGATACAATTATTTAAAATTTCATACTGGGTGACAGTAGAGAATTAAACAAAGGTTGGCTTCTTTCTGAATGTAGGACCCATTGCTAATGCACCATTGCCGCCAGCTCTGACATGAAGCAAAAGAGAGTAGGGCACACTGGGGAAAGTTACTTCATCTAGGATGGTTAGAGCACACAGTGTAAGAATAGTTCTGTGAGACATGAGATGAAAAGTATCTTAAGACATGCCACCAAGTCACTAATGGCATCTAGGACTCTCTTCAGCCCTAGATACACTTTTCTGTAGAATTTTAAAATTTTGATTGTTTTCCCTTTGAAAGATGTATTCTAACTTCTATGGGAATATGCTATCCTGCTTTCCACCTTAACCTTCTGAAATGTTTGTTGACCTATATTCTCCCCAGGCAATTTCAGTCACTTGTTATTTCTATTATGATCAAACCTAGATAGTCAGCTCAGATTTCATGCTAAAGCACCAATTCTTCAGACCACCTACTGGACATGTCTCACAAGTATCTCAAATCATCTGTCTTTACCAGACCATCCCCTTCCCAGGGTGCCCTTTCTCAGGATCCAGTTCTTTACTCTTGAAATCTAAGAATCTTTTCTTTTTTTTAAAAAAAATCACTCTATTGAACTGCTGGCACAGTCAAAATAATCTTTAAATGTCTACATGTGTCATCTCAATTTCTACCTCCCCAGTTTAAGTCTAGGTTGTATTGTCTTTTGTTTTTATCTGGAACCTTCTTTCTTCCTTCAATTCATGCTTTACACAGGGGTTAGAGGGTCATTATAAAGCCAAATCTGATCACATCACTCACCTCTTAAAATTTCTTTAATGCCTTGCAAGGTCCTAAGATGAAATCCAAATTTCACAAACTGTTTAAAAGACCAGCATTATCCAGGCTTGAAAAACATTTTCAGTCTCAGTTTTTCTCACCTTGATAGGTTGGGAACTAGGCTCTCCTGCTGTAAGTTCAGCAAGAGACTCAAATATTTGTGTTTTAGTTTACTCTTCTATAAAATCAAGGTAACTTACATAATTTTTCATAGGGTTGTTAGGAGGAGCGAAAGAGCTAATATATGCCAAGTATATAAAATATTAAGCACCATTTCAGTATAAGTTATTGAATTAGTCCATTATTTCTAGGTAATAAATAAACCCAAAATCTCAATGGCAAACAGCAATAAGCAATTATTCCCCACTCACAAGTATGAAAGTTGGCAGGTGGTTTAATTTGGCTGTGGAACACCTGCTATTGGATCCAGCCCACAGATCCAGCCCATGTGCTCAGTCTGGAACCCAGACTGTAGATACAGTGTTTACCTAAGCATATTCTTCTCCTAACAAAGGTGGGAAGCTTCTAGGTAGATGAGTGTAAATACAGGATGCTCGTATGTATTAGGCTCAGGATTGTCACTGGGTCATTTCTATTTTTTACATTGAGCAAGGCAAGGCCAGGGCCACAACATGGCAAGTATAACATAGTATTGAGATTGGGGGAGTGGTGGAGTCAGCAGTTCCTGAAAAACTATCTAATTTGCCACTGTAATTGTTGCACATTCCTATTTCCCAGGGCTTATACTCCAGCTATACTCTATATAATTTATGAAATTTATTAAAATTATCCATGAGGTACTTTGCATGGGAAATATCCAACATGCTGCCTGGAGAAGTGTCTCTACTTTCCCCATTTAGCCAAGTGTCTTATTGATGGATTTGGATAGATGATTAGATACAGATACAGGTATTAAGAACAGTGCCTGTCTTGAATAGAGTAGGCTCCCAAGAGATATTGGTAGAATAAATGAAAATTAATGATTTCTGGAAATATGTGTTTGTGACATTTAAAGACAGATGAGTAACAGAGACTTGGTATAATGTGAAACCAGGCTGCACTGAGATAGTATCTGAGTAACAGACGAGAGACCCCAGAGCAGAAAGCAAGGTAATAGCAGGCACTGTGGAACACTTCAAAGCCACATCACTGTGGTTGATATTAAGATAAATCTCTAAAAACATCAGAAGCCTCTCCAGGTTCCATTATTAAGGCTGATGCACACTGAGATGCAACACAGCCCATAGGGTGCTAACAAAGGAAAAAGAGACATTGAAAACCAGGCCATATCAAGATAGATTTTTATTATGGAGAGTTGAACATAAAATACAAACCATAGCTCAAAGGGGCTCAATATAGCCAAGCCCCAAACTAGTGGTGGCGAGGGATAATAGGAGGGCAAGAAAATAAGATTGAGATCAAAGCAGGTCACAAGCAAGTCAGGGTGTCAATGTGAGTACATCACATAAGAGTAAGTGCAAGAACCGTAAGAGAATGCTAGAGGCCAAGTCCCTCCCATCCACAGGGATGTAATATAACTGATAGCATGGCATCAAGAGAAGGCCTGAGAGCCATAGGAATTAAGTACAGATGGGAAACAAGAGGGTAACAACTTCCTAACATTTCTGCCATTTATTGTGAGTCCGTGATGTGCCAGGCAATGACAAAAGGACTTTGCATGTATTATCCTACAGTAGTCACATAACAGCCCCCATGAAGTGCATGTTCTTTGTTCCCACCATGTTACAGATGAGATACACAGGCTCAGGGGGTCTCAGAAATGTTACGGTTCTATTCCTAGGAGTAGTGCAGCTGGGGGTAGATTAAGATATCGGAGTCCTGTTGGTGCTGGCGATAAAAATGCCCCAGTAATGCATTCACTTGGCAATGTCCGTGGAAGGATCCCATGACTTGGTGGGCATGTGTGTGTCTAGGTCCCATCCACAAGCTACCAGTAGGATAACTCCACTTATTTTAGCTCATCCTTAGTGAATCTTTTATCTATACTTTTTATTTTCCACCCGAGCTTTGGAAGGGGTGTCCTGAACTGGCTAACTGCAAATGTTTGGAACCCACTGTTAAAAGACACTTAGGAAAAGTAATACCTAATTTCTGACATGAGCCATCTTTGCTGTTAGGTGAGTAATGTGCTCAGCCCCATGAGTGGTAATCAAAGAACTTTTTTCCCCCTCCACTGGAAGTGATGTCAGTGGAATTCGAAAAAGATACATTGTTCATCTCTATAAGAAATGTGTGAGTTTGCTGATATGCTCCCTTAAAAAACTACCAAGAGAAAATTATCTGTTTATTATTCATGTGTATCTTTTCAATTCACTTGACCCCATTTTATATTACCAGAATCTCAGACATCAGTTAATGACTGAGTAGTATATTCCTAATGTGATCTTTCAGGATAATTAGTCTCTGTATTTTTCCTACAACAGTGTTCTAATATGAAAAGTTGATTTTGTTGGGTTTTAAAAATACAAAAGGTTAAAGACATAAACTGTAAATTATCTATAAAAGGTAAAAGTCTGAGTGATGCTCTAATTAAAAATAGCCTATTGGGTCTGAATATCTTTTTTCACTTCAGAATCTTTTTTTTCCTTCTTCAGACAAGTCTGTTTTGCCAGTATTAAGTAGTAGTAATAATAATATTATTATTATAATAAAGAGAATATCAGCATGTAATTATAAAACACCTGATGCAGACTATCATTTGAAATTAACTGCCCTAGGGGCCTCAAGCAATTTAACTGAGCTACTGTTGATATTGGAAATTCGACCTTTTTATTAGTGATTGACAACCTGATTCTAGAGAGTGTAAAATTTATAGATTCCATTGCAAATTACATTACCTCAATTCTCCAAGGGATAGGGAAAAAAAAAGTAAGGCCTCTGTAGTTTCATGGTACAGTGGATAATAAGAAATTCCACTTTATATATCCCCCAATCTGAAAGGAAGTAGGTCCTCAAATTCAATGCTCCCATTGCTGTGTGCTGTGTGGTTGAGGTGGTGTGTATCCTTAGGATTTATCCCAACTTCTAGAGGACATGGGCAGGAAAAACTCCCTTTAAATCTCCAAGTTTGTCAATTCTTGAGAACTTAGCCCAACTTTCTTTTCTTTTCCTTTCCTTTCCTTTCCTTTCCTTTCCTTCTTTTTCTTTTCTTCCTTTCTTCTTTCTTTCTTCTTTTTCTTTTTTCTGGAAACCTTCCATAATAAGCCAACTTACACATGATCCCTGTATTTTCTCAAAAACTTTTGTATCTATCTATTCCTCTATGCATCAGTCAGGGCTCAACCAGAGAAGCAGAGCCAGTAGGATCTACAAACCGGACTTGTTACAAATAACTGGCTCATGCAGTTGTAAGCTACATAGACTCTGGCTGCATCTCCATGCCTGATGTTGGAATATGAAGCCCATGAGGTAGGAAATTAAGAAGGGAGTATTAGGAGCAGCCTGTAACCTAAGAAAGATGAGCTGGAATTTCACAAGGACAGACTGAGTCCTTTGCCTGTTCTTGTTGTCTCTGACCCTGGTGAATGGGTTTCCTACAAAAACTAGGCCCTTTGTCACAGAGCTGAACACACACACATTTGACTCAAGAACCCTAAAAACTAAAGTAGAGATCAGGGAACATAAAGAAATTGTAGGATCAGAGGCTGCTTCATGTCAACGAGGTGAGTCAGCAGATCGGGAACAACGTGTGTCAGCTGTAAAACCGCTAATGCCTTTCTTCTGCCCTCCAAATCCTGCAGGCATCTTCCTTGTGCTCCATTCTTACAGAAGCATACAAGGATGAGAATTCTCTAAATGTAGGTCAGTCTAGTCAAGATGGGCACATTACAAGACCATTCTGTTGTGTCCAGAAATTTCTCCAAAACACAGGGGCTTAAAATTATAAAATAATAGTAGTAACTGACACATATTATCATTTTTCTTGAATTTATGGGTTAGTGGTCTATTCTGGTTTGAGATAGCTTCTCTGGAGCTGGATTATCTATGATGTTCTTACATGCCTTGGGTCTATGCTGAGGTGGTGGTCAGATGGGGCATAAAAAATAAACCTGCAAGAATTCTTAAACTTTATGATGAGCTTATGGTTAATAGTGGCATTTTTGCAGTGAATCTGTAGAATAGAGAAAATGAGTAAATCTACTGATGCTCTTGGAACCAGGTTTCTAACTCTGGGAAAAAAAGATATACAAATAAGGGAGAAAAAAAGATATACAAATAAGGGAGGGAAAAATGTGAGGAAGAGTGTACTTATTTAGATTTGATTTGAAACTCTAAGACATCTCTGTAGCAACAGGCCTACTGAGTACCCACGTATTGATTTCTAATTATTATTTACCATGAAAATGAATGAGAACATTTTAGAGAAATGGGTGATTTCAGATTTGTGGTAAGAAATAATATAAGATAAGCCTAGGACATCTTGTGCCAGAAAGTACAGAAGCTATTGAAAACTAATAGAAACATGTCAAGTAGATCGAAACTACTTTGAAATTCAAACCCCAGTCTAATATAAAACAATTTAAAAATTAATAATGATATCATAATGCAGTTATAATTAAAATATTATACTATATTGAATTTTAAAACCTAGAAATTCATACACATACTTAAGCAATAGGATGAGGGTTAGGAAAAGGGAATCTCATCTTTACAAGAGAATGACAGCTTGTAAATGAAGAAAGAGTCATAGAATTGGAAAATCATCTCACATTGATTATATAACAGCACTCTGTGAAGATGCATGCTCTTTTGTTTCAGAAACTGATTTATCTAAGTAATGCAAGTAGCCGAAATGTATTGGATTTTGAACCAGAAGACTGTTGTACAAGGGAGAGTTTTGCAAATTATTGGCTCTATAAATTTACACTGGTTAGATAATTTCTATGAGCTCAGTTACCATAGCTACATTCAATCACTAGTAATACTTATCTCATCATTGCTAGCTGTTTTAAATGAGATGATGAATGTAAAGTAATAGATAAATATAACCTATTATTTATAAGGACCACAAGCATCAGATTAAGAGACTATAAATGAAGCATTAGTCCATGAATAAAGCTTCACAATAACTCGAGTACTCAGGAGAAATCAGTACAGAGTAATTAGAAGTGTTTTGTTCCTTTATTCTCCAATGTCCCTTGATTTTCCCTTTTGTTCATTTCCCGATTCACTTTTATAAACAACCCTGAATTGTATGGCATTATGAAATGTATACCATTAGAAAAAGTCGGTCTGAGAACACACATAGGCAGTTCTTTCTTTTTCTTCTTCACTATGGCAATTTCTACTTAGGCATTGAGAAATGTATTACTGGGGAAGATTCTGCTGATATCAGGCTTTCTACACAGGCAAGGTGGCACTGTGCAAATCACTAGTCTCTTGCAGCCACCCAGAAGGTCCTGATTGCCAACAGTGATAAATGAACCCATATCAAGCCTTCCATGCTTGTTTCAAAGAGCCAAGCATTTCTATTTCTCTTTTCTTGGCCAATGTTTGTTTCTGGCAAGGAAATGCAGTGGCAGAGGTTTTTATCTTTTTTCAATGAAACTCATGCTTAGATTTAACTTTATTTTATTTTTTTTTATTGATACATAATAGATGTATATATTTTGGAAAGGACATGTGATAATATAATACACTCACATAATCAAATCAGGGAAATAGAGATATTCGTCACCTTAAATATTTATTTTTCCAAGCTAGGAACATTTGAATTCTTCTCTTCTAGTTATTTTGAAATGTACAATAGATTTCTGTTTACTATAGTTGCCTTATCTTGCTATGTGCTTTCCCTTGCAATTTATTTATTTCTGACACTTACTTGTGGTTCAGAAGCATATATTGCCACTTCAACATCAATATTAGAAATTTTGAGGATCAACAACATCCAGCAACTAGAGAGAATGCAATTAGAGGGAAAAGGTGTCTTTGTTATGCCTCAATATTTCAATAATAAAGGAGAGAACAAAATAACTGAGTCCAATCTGTTCCCCTCCAGTTGTATAATATACAATTGTATTTCAGGGGAACACATTACAACCATACACACTGAGCTGTTGAAAATTAATCTTCTTATTGCTGGGACTATTTACAATGAACAAAGAATTTTTAAACGCTGATGTTCTGTTTGAAAATTTATCTCGATTTTATCAAAACTGATCTATATAGGAGCTCTTATGAAAGATGAATCAAGGAGATATTCATGTTAACTTTGGTGACTTCCATTGGCTTGGAAGGTGACAGAGAGTTCTCTGCCTCAAAGGCATTTTCCACAAATACTCTTAAAAGGCTCATCTTTTTAAAAACACTGATTTTGGGCCGTGCGCGGTGGCTCACGCCTGTAATCCCAGCACTTTGGGAGGCCAAGACGGGCGGATCATGAGGTCAGGAGATCGAGACCATCCTGGCTAACACGGTGAAATCCCGTCTCTACTAAAAAATACAAAAAACTAGCCAGGCGAGGTGGCGGGCGCCTGTAGTCCCAGCTACTCGGGAGGCTGAGGCAGGAGAATGGTGTAAACCTGGGAGGCAGAGCTTGCAGTGAGCTGAGATCCGGCCACTGCACTCCAGCCTGGGCGACAGAGCGAGACTCTGTCTCAAAAAAAAAACAAAACAAAAAACACTGGTTTTGTTGTACAATTTAATTCAGATTTCAGCTGGACATTCTTGCCTTCCCATTTCATGCTAAAGTAACCCACGTGTTGCTCCGGCTTAGCTTTTGAAATATATCACTACAGACAACTCCTATTAAGTTAGTCATTGCTGTTAGACTGATATGTCAACTCGGCTTCTATTTATAAACATCCTATTTATAAAGTCTGCTTTACCTGTAATAAACCCCAACTTACTATATGTCAAATATTATACATTAATAATTTTAATGTCTATAATGACTCTACAAAATAGCTGCTATTATTACGTTTTGTATACGTGAGAAAGAAGAGCTAACCCCTGGCAAAGCGGGGGTTGAAACCCCAGCTGACTATCCTGTAGGAGTTGCATGTTACCCACTGCAGTGCTCCTTTAGAAAGGTCATCTGCTTTGAGAACAGCTTGACCAGTATGCTGAAACCCCGTCTCTACTAAAAATACAAAAAAGTACCCAGGTGTGGTGGCTTGCACCTGTAATCCCAGCTACTCAGGAGGCTGAAACAGGAGAATTGCTTGAACCCAGGAGACGGAGGTTGCAGTGGACAGAGATCGCACCACTGCACTCCAGCGTGGGCGACAGAGCCAGACTCCGCCTCCTCCGTCTAAAAAAAAAAAAAAGTAAGAAAGAAAAAGAAAAAAGAATGAAAATTCTGGCTATGCATTTTAGGGGCTGGTGATCCAGGATAAGAAATTACTTTATACAACTAAGGTGGTTGTCTGTAAAAAGAAAATGATAACAACTTCTTGTCTTCTATAGGGTATGATGTGAGAATCAAATGAGACAATCTATGTGAAATTGCTTTAAAGAGTTCAAAACCATAGGCTTTAAAATTACCCTTGTCATTAATATGACTTGTATAATTAGCATTATTGCTCCTTATGCCTCTGACAAAATGATTTTACTGAGAATATATAACACTTTTTCATATTGTTATTATTATACTGTTCATTTATTTCCCTATTATATAATGCATTAATTCATTTAGCATTATGTTTTTTTGAGCTGCCAGCCATGAGATTTTAGATTCTGAATAAATCATAGTCTTTGACTTTGGGCCTGGGAACTGAGAAGGTTGGAGGGGATGGCTATGTTATACAGAAGCAAATAGAGTACAGCAAATGTGCCGAAAACAATATTCACATTTTGAAAGCAAAAAAGTAGCTCTGTATTGACAAGACTATGACTTATGACTGATGGGACAAGAGAGTGGAAAGATAAAACTTGAATTAGACTGCAAAGGGTATTGTATGTCATAATATGGATTTTCAACTTTGACTTGTGAGAAATGTACAATTAAGGAAACCTTTTAAGTAGGTATTGCTGGATAGCAACTTCTCCCTTAAACATATTATTGCACTTCTCTAAGCCTCAAGGTCTTCATCTTTAAAACGGAAATGGTGATACCTCCTTTTCAGAGTTTCTCCAAGAACTAGAGCTAATGCACCTAATGCTTGTGACATCGTGCACATACACACTGAATAAACCCTGGTCACTAATGCCCAGGTAACATAAGACTGTTAATTTCTTTTGAGAAGCTCTAAAATAAATTATTCATATAAAGTCAGTCATGTTTATACTTTTAAAACTTGTGTTCATACTTGAGCTTCTTGGATGGTAAGTGAATGAGCTTTCCTTTCATCTTAGCTGCTCAGTGCAACTATATATTTTGAAATTATATAAATTATATATAAGACTAACATAATGAAACCCCATCCCTACTAAAAATACAAAAAATTAGCCAGGTATGGTGGTTCAGGCCTGTAGTCCCAGCTTCCCAGGAGGCTGAGGCACGAGAATCACTTGAACCTGGGAGGCGGAGGTTGCAGTGAGCTGAGATCACATCATTGAACTCCAGCCTGGGTGACAGAGTGAGACCCTGTCTAAATAAATACATAAATAAAATTAACATACTGAAATTCTAAAAGATGAAAAGCAAAAAACTTAAGAGACCCCCAAAAAACAGCATGGTACTAGCTTCTCTGGGTATTTGTTTTGTTGCATGTGTTCCACACTTGAAGCTGAAAAAGTCAGTGACCCAAGAAACATCAATAGGTGCAGACACACAAAAAAGGTCCAATAGCCAAAGGATGAGGAAAAGGGAAGCTCAGCAAAAAAAAAAATTTTTTTCACAATAACAACTCTACTCCATGCAAACACTACTGAAAATACTGTGGCCCCACCACACTTGTACCAGAAAATGCTGAGTGGAAAGCCTAGGCTTCCACCCTTGTGAGGATATAATTCGTAAATCCCACATTCTCTCTCCTGGATGATGTAACAGAAGGTCAAGTAGAGAGCTCAGACTTACTTTCATCTCTTCTGGGTAAGAACCACCCTACCACAGTATCAGAGGAGACCATGTTCCAAGCCTGGACTTCCATCATTATCCAGAAGTAGCAAAGCTCCCTTCTCCCTACCTGTTGGGCTGATGTCAGAGGAGGCCTAGCAGAGTCAGGACTTTTACACCGTCCAGTGCTACTGAGGCACACGTACCCTTCGTATGTCAGTGGAGGTCATTTCAGGAATAGCAAGGAGGTACTCCTGTCCCTCCAAGCCCTGATAGTATCAGTGAGGGATACTGCGGAGCTACAGTTTCAACCTCCACCCAGCATTAAAGGAGAGCTTCTCATTGACTTTGGAGCCAATAAAGGCCAAATGGAAAACTTGGACATCTCCCCCATCTGGCAGCACCACCACTTTCCTTATAGGAATGATATCAGAAGAAATCAGCTAGAATAAAATATTTAAATTAAGATCCAGAATCTTCTTAGTAAAATGGTAAGGTTTCAATAAAAAATTATTCATCATATCAAGAACCAGAAAAATCTTAACTTGAGTAAAAAAAGACAATCAACAGATGGCCACATCAACATGACAAACATTTGGAATTATGTAACAAAAATATTCTGAAATAATGAAAGGATAAAGAAAATAATTAGTGACCTTAAATTGAAAACAATCAAAAGTATCCAATCTGAACATCAAAGAGAAAAAAAGAAGAAAAATATAAACATAGTCTCAGAGCCTTGTGAGATTATAACAAATGATCTTACATTCATGTATTCAGAGAATAAACAGACTGGGAGGGGAGCTTAAAAGGAGTTCAAATGAATAACAGCTGATTTGCTAAAGAAATACATCATCATATTTGTGAAGCTGGACAAACCCCAAACTTGAAACACTCAAAGAAATCCACATCAAGAGACATCATAGACAAACCTCCATAATCTAAACATACAAGGAATATTGTGGAATCAGTGAAACATTAATGACACTTTACCTATAGGAAAAATTAAATTACAGAAGATACTCATTGCAAACAAGATAACAATGGAAACCTAAATAAAGTGGCAGAACATTTTATAAGTGTTGAAAAAAGAGAAATGTCAAGTTACAATCCTGCATCTAGCAAAAGTATCCATAAAGAATAAAGGAGAAATTAAGATATATTTAGGTAAAGGAAAACTAAGATGTCATCATCAGACTTAACTATAAAAGTTAACTAAAGGAAGTTTTCTAAACAGAAAGAAGAAAGAGAAATCTTCAAACATCAGGAAGAAAGAAGAAATACAGGAAGCAAAAGCATAGGTAAATATAATAGACTTTTCCTCTTGGGTTTTCTCAGTTACTTTGATGGTGTATGCAAAAATGGTAACGCTGTCTGAGGTAGTTATAAATATTATAGAGAAAATATTTTCAAGGATTGCATTATAAACAGGGGAGAATAGATGGACATTAAGACAGATAGTGCCGTATTTTAATACCTCACTTGAAATGGTAAAATGTCAACAACATGAGCATGCCAATACATTGTGCATATATAATTTAATAACTAGAATAACCATTAAAAAAACTACACACTAAAAAATAAAAACTTTGACATTCTGGTAGATTAAACATAGCCACAGATTCCTTGCAGTTTCTCTCATAAAGAGGTAGAATCCATTTTCCTTATCCTTATATCTGAACTGTCCTTATTTGTGGCATGTTTAATCAATAGAATAAGGTGGAACTTGCATTGTGTGAACTCAGTAGCCAAGGCCTCTAGAGCTTCCATTTTTGCCCTCTTGGAATGCTGCCAAGGGACCACCATGTGGAGAAACCCAGGATGAAAGATCACATGGAGAGAGAGGCCAGCCACCCAGCAGTCCTAGCTGAGCTGAGGCCGCAGCCCCCCTGTCCTCTGATGGCAACTGCTGGAATAAACACAGTGAGGCCAGCAGAGAAATCACCCAGTCCGCTCATAGAAGACTGAGAAATAATAACTGAGAAGCAATAAAATGTAGTTGCTTTTAAAAAATTCTATACAAAGGGATGTACTCAAAAACACCATCAATAAATCAAAATAAAATTTATTTTTAAAAGTTCAAGTAAACCAAAGGATGATGAAGAAAGAAAAAAAGAAAGCCACCTAGCTCAGAAAAAATAACAACAAAAAAGATGAACTAAACTCTAACATATAAACCTGTATAAAAATGTAAGCAATCTCAATCACTTTATATTAATGATGTTTGAATGATAATATTTTGGCCAAGCATAGTTAAATAAAAGGTAGTATTAACTTAAATATATTAGTAAATATATTTAATTAATATGTAAAAATTATTATATAAAATGACCAAGGGAGTTAAGTCCACAGATATAAGACTCATTCAATATTTGAAAACAAAAAGATAACAAGATCATATTAATTGATACAGAAAAAGATCTGACAACATTCAATATCCTTTTCTGAAAGTATTTCTCAGAAAAATGGGATTAACGGCGAACCACCTCAGCCTGATAAGGTACATCTACATAAAAAAGAAAGATAACACATTTAATAGTGAACAAAATAATGTTTCTTCCTAAGATCATGGACCAGGAAAAGACATTTTCTTTTTTCTCTCTTATTCAACGTAATACTGAAAGTTCTAGCCAATATAAGACAAGAAAGGAAAATCAAAGGCATACAGTTGAAAGCAGTAAAATTGTTTCTATTTGCAGATAACATGATTGTGCACATAAAAAATACCAAGCAACATCGAAAATAACTTGTAGAATTAATAAGGGAATTCAATGATTTAACAGGATATGGGATCAACGTACAAAAACCAAGGTATTTATATATGCTAGCAATGAATACCTGGACACCAAAATTGAAAATACAATGCCATTTAAAATCACTAGAAAAATGAAATACTTAGATAGAAATCTAGTTACACATATTTAGAACTTGTATGTTAAAAACTGCAAAAGGCATATAAATAAATAAATATAGATCTAAAGAAATGAAGACTGACCGTTTTAACGGCTTGGAAGACATAACATAATAAAGATTTCAATTTTTCTTCAATTGATATATAGGTTTAACACACTTCCTGTTGAAATGCAAGCAAGACTCTGTAAATATGGACAAGATTATCCTAAAATTTATATGAATGGCAAAGAAATGAGAAGACTTATAAAAATTTTGAAAAAGAACACAGTGGGGGCAAAAATTTACCGAGTTTCAGGATTTATTACATAGCTAGTAATCCAAACTGTTGGTACTGGTAGGAAGATAGACATATAGACCAATTGAACAGAAGACAGAATCCAGGAACAAACCCTTACACATGTATCCAGCTGAATTTTGAAAATATGCAAAATTAATTCAATTTAGGAAGAATAGTCTTTTTAACAAATGGTGCTGGACCACTTGGAAGAAAAAAATACCCTGGAATTAACCCTCACAACTTATGCAAACATTAATTCAAAATGGATCAGAGATATCAATGTAAACTATAAAACTATAAAAGTTTCAGAGAAAATAAAATTAAAATCTTCAAAACGGAATATTAGGTAAAAAGTTTTCAAGGCTGGCACAAAAACTTTGACCCATAACATAAAACATTGTCAAATTAGACCTCATCAGAAGCAAAAACGTTTGCTTTGCAAATGCTCTGCTACTGTTGAGGACAAAAGTATAACTTACAGACAGGTAGAAAATATTTGCAAACCATGTACCCTACTAGTATCTAGCATATTAAATATCTCTGATAACACTAAAAAAAAAAGTAATTTGAAAATAGAAAAAAAAGTGACATGAGACTTCACCAAAGAGCATAGATGGCCAATAAACATATGAAGGTGTTCAATCATTAGACATTAGAAAAATACACATTGAAAACATTAGCTATCACTATAAATCTACCAGAAAGACTAACAATTTAAGAAAAATAGCAACAACACTGGTGATTACAAGGACATAGAGAAACTAGGTCACAGATGCATGGATAATGGGGAGATGAAATGGTACAGCTACTCTGGAAAATAGTTTGCCTGTTTCTCACAATAAATGAAATTACCATATAGCACAGCAATTCCACTCCTGGATGTTTACCAAAGAAAAATGAAAACTTATGTTTACACAAAAACTTGTGCATGAATGTTCACAATAGATTTATTTGCAACAGACCCACACTTGAAATAACCCAGACATCCATTGATGGACAAATGGTTAGTTGTGATACATACACCTCGTTGAATCTGATTCATAAATAGTATTCATGAATAAAAATGAATTAACTATGAATACATGTAACAACTTGGATGAATATTCAGACAAATTTGATTGTAAAACATAAAAACACAATCTCAAAATATTACACACTGTATGAATCAATTTATGTAACATTATCGAAATGATAAAATTACAGAGATGGAAGAATATTTGTATTTCCTAGGTAGGAGTTAAAGATATTGTGGGCTGTGAGTGATGTGGGTATTGCTATAAAAGAACAACATGAGGAAATATTGTGTAGAAGAAAAAAGATGCTATCTAATTGTATCAATGTCGATATCTTGATTTTGACACTGCACTATAGCTTTGCAACATTTTCCATTGGGTAAGACTGGATAAACTGTACATGGTATCTCTCTGTATTATTTTTCATAACTGCACATGAATTTATAATTATATCTACATTTTAAAAAGTTTTTATAATTATATCTACATTGTTTAAAGTTTAAGTATAAATGGTACTTATATACTTTATTCTATTTTTTAAAACATTGCCTCAAGCTAGGGAAACAGGATAATTACTGTGGGATAATTTTGATGGAGGATTTTTTGATTGCACAACTCTGAATATATGACAAAAGAAAGAGGTTTAAATTCTAGTTTTTCCACTTGTTCATTATATGTGAATAATCTGTGACCTAAGATCTCTTCAATTACAAAATGGGAATAAAAGAGCATAATGTTAGTATTATTATGGAACATAAAGGGGATAGCAATATAAGTAAAATTAGCTGCTGCTTACATGCCAGATGAATTTTCTGAAATATGATTGGTAGTTCATGCAACTAAAATTTATTAAATAGAAATATGTGCTTTATAATTTGTAGTATCAATTAAACATATTATGTGTTAATTGTGTGTCAGGCACTTAAAAGTGCTCTGGTGACTTTTATACATACTGAGTCATTTAATCTGCAAACAATGTATTATTATTATTTTCATTCTTTCTTAAGAGGAATGTATGTTTAAATAGAGTGAACTAACCCAATCCAAGATCACCCAGCTAACAAATGTCATTAACAAGGTTTATGGATTCGGTTTGTTCTGAGATTTTAGTCACTAGAGGATTATATTACACTAATTTTCTTCTACCTTGGGGTGGTATCCGGTAAGTGACTTCTAACATCCCACGTGAAAGCCGATAGGGGTGTTTTGCAAGTACCCTAACATTTTACATAGACTGCTGGCAAAGTGTGAGTTAGGGGAGATGGAGAAACTTTGTAAGTGCCTGAGATCTGGAGTTCGCCAAGAGGCCAATGAGAGTAGCATAGATGTAAATAGCTGATGACAGAAAAGTTATAGGTAGTGAAGTAGTTAGTCCCAAGAGGTGAACATTGAGTCACATCAGGAAAGCACTTGGTCTTACAGTTATTGAGCCGTACAGATACAGTGAATGTGTGGTGTCTTAACATTGCAGGAAGAAGGATCATTAAGTAAATATCCATTTGAGATGACATGCAGGGGCCAGAAAGCCATCAGTTGTGTGTAAGTTCAGTGCTTAAAATCAGGTATTCAGTAATAGGGAGGAAAATACAAAACGGGAAGGAAGTGAATGCCTCATTATGGCATTACTTTAAAAAAAAAACAGCATTGCTATTCTGTTTATTTCACATATTAATGAACCTTTATATAGTAAGCCATGTGCTAAGCACTATGGCTGTGGTAATAAGCAATATAGACGTATTTCTGTCCTCATGAAGATTTCACTCTAGTAAGGATAAAGACTATTAAACAGAATGGAAAGTCAGGTACAAACACCTGAGCATTCATTTTAATCAACTGAATTGTGTGTGTTTCTTTTATGTTAGGCTCTTAACCAGTACACAGATTCTGAACCTATGGGCAAACCTCCTACAACTCCTTATAACTCTCCTGCAAAGAAAAGGCAAAAAGGGATCTAGGCAGCATTGCACATACAGGCCAACAGCAGTGAGCTCAACAGTGAAAGGTAGAAGACAGGTAAGAACAAGACTCAGGAATTAGCATCTTGTTGCCTTGTCTGTAAAACACCCTCTGCTCTTAATCACATATTTCTCACTTTCAGTCTTTTCTAGAATTGCAAGTTACTGCTAGAATTCATACTGGGATAAAGACAGCATGGAAAGTGGGGGTCGAGGCAAACGTTAACCTAATTTATAGGATCTTGGTAGCCTAACAGTTTTACAAATGTTTGAAAATAAATTACTCTGACATAAAGGAGTAGTTGGCATTTATATCAAGTCTAGATTTGTATTTTCCAGCGAGTCCAGGTGGAAAATTGTGTAAAATGTAAGACTTCATTGAGCAGCCAGATGCTGCATCTGAACTAAGATTTTGTGGGTCAATAAATAACCCAGATCCATAAAGTATGTGATGGTAATGGGAAATACTATAATTCCTTTTAACAGATCAGAAAACAGCTGTTTGTTTTTCCCTTTAATAAAAGAAAAATATTTTCTGTTTTTTTTTTCCTTAAAAAGTCAAATATCAATGTATCAGCACAGTTGGAAATACCCAGCATATTATTCTTATCAATCAAATGTCAGAACCACAGACCTTTGACTTTCTGGATCATTGGACTAATGAAGGTACAGAGTGAGTTTGTTTCTCTGAGGTGCATTCTGAATCTTTGCAGGGTCTGTCTGCCTAGCAGGAATTTGAGGTTAATATGAGTGCATTTGAGGGGACTGGCCATCAGAATATCCCATGGATAGAAAGGTTTTAACTAATGGTTTTCTTTTTCTTTTTCTTTTCATGACGGAGAGTCAATTCTCTCCATAATTTTCTCTTCTGAAACCCCTGCTTTAATCTCCATAATTCTCCTCCACTACCATCCAGTTTATATGACACTGTCTGGCTGTGGCTATAATATTTGAGTCTAGGTAGGAATAAGAATATTACAGATATGAGAGCAAATAAGCTTAAGAATTGCTAAGATAATAGTGGCAGTAGTAGTAATTATACCAAAATAGAGGTATCACTATCATCTATAAAGAGCTTTAGATCAAAACTCAATGTTTCTCTTTTTTGTATAAATTTAAAGGATACAAGTGCAGGTTTTTTCCCATGGATATGTTGCTTAGTGGTGACGCCTGGGATTTTCGTGTAACTATCACTTGAACAACGTACACGGTACTCACTAAGTAATTTCACATCCCTCATCCTACTCCCACCCTCTCACTTCTTCCAACTCTCCAGTGTCTATTATTTCTCAGTTTTCTAGTCTTTGATTATACACTAGTTTCTGTGTGATCTGGAGTCAATCACGTCTCCTACATTTTAAAAATAAAACCTGCTTTGTTGGACGGTCCCAATGAAAGCAAGAAGAGTCTCAAAGAGATATCGTATGACTGGAAGGATGAGAAGGAATTTATTACTAGAGACTGGTGAAACAACCCTCATTATGTGAAAGTTGAAATTCAGTGACATTGTTCTCTGTGGTTGTGTGGAAAACAGAAGTTACACTTAATTAGCTGGTAGATCTAGCTAAAAAGGTTTCTGTTTATCTTGAAGTGTGAATGGGTTGTGTCCATTCTTTTGTGTTTTCTGTTGAGTTTTTTATGTTTTTAGCCAGATGTGACAAGATATGGATAAAAAGAAATAATGTTTTAAAAAGGAAATTTTTTAAAGCAAAAAATATAAAAGAAATATAAAATGATTTGCTGTGTTTAGAAAATAAATCTCATTATTATACTTAGATTCTCTAGATTGCCAAAAACTCAGGATTAAGATAACCAAAGCAAGGATTGATTAACTCTTTTTTAAAATAAAAAGCCAGAGTAAATATTTTGAGCTTTCAAGTCATATTATCTTTGTTGCAAATTCTCAACTCTAAAATTTTAATGTGAAAGCATCTATGACAATGTGAAATTGAATTAACATGGGTGTACATTTTGCCCTCAGTATCCATGGGTTCCTCATCTTTGGATTCAACCTACCATAGACTGAAAATATTTGAATAAAAATGCACCAGAAATAACAATACAACAATAAAAATACAAATAAAAATAATAACATAACAAATAAAAATACATGATTAAAATAATGGTTATTTACATAGTATGTACATTGTATTGTATATTATAAGTAACCTAGAGATGATTTAAAATATACAGGAGGATATGGGCAGGTTATATGTAAATATGCCTTTTTATAGAAGAGTCCTTAGATGTTGGTGTTTGTGGTGGGTCCTAGAACCAATCTCCGTGGATACCAAGGAACAACTGTATTCATAGAATTTTATATCCAAAAACACATGACTGGCTGAATTTGGCCTATGGGCTATAGTTTGCCACCCCTAATCTAAAGTCTATAGCTATAAAGTCCTTTATCAAATTTCAGACAGATTTGAAAGTGTGCCACATAGACCCTCTCTACTAGACAGTTTTCCAAGACTCTTGAAACCATTGTTCCACAGCATTCTGATTTTTCAGGTAAGCCATAGAGAGGTCTGTCACAAGGAAATCACTGGGTATGGATTTTGTTCAATAGAGTTAATCTCAACGAGATTAAAAGAAAGACTACAATTTTTTTTGAATATTGTATTGGCGAAAGCATGATCAGCTTGCACTGAAGGGGACAGAAAAGGTTCACCATCAAACAAAACAAAATACCACAGAACATTCAGAACCTCAGAACTTCTATCGGCAGGATATAAGGTGGTAAGTCTACTTAGCTACAGATGTGGGATGTTTCTTATGTGAATGGAGGGATGACACAGAGGGCTGAATCAAAGCCCTAGAGAATTGAGCCAAACTCCGCAGAATAAATCCTGAGGAGCAGTGCTGGGTTTTAATGAAGAGGTTGGCAATATGCGCCAACCGAGTTTCATAACTGTTATGGACCAGTGACAGCTATGTGTTTTACTTTTTCTCACATTTTGCATACTACTGTCTATGGCAATTCTTCTACCCTTGAATCACCATATTATATTAGTTGGGTTGGGGGTAGATACGTGTGTCTTCAGTTGGCGAGTCTTTAAAATGAAAGGAACTATACTCAATGACGATACTTGAGGATCTGCACCATAGGAACCTCATCCACATATGGGTGAGATCTGATTTACATGACAAGGCTTTTACACTTCGATGGCATAATGGGATGAGAATTTAGGTAAATTGGAGGAGGGGGAATAAGTGTATTTTTCATGTTGGGGAAAAGAAATAATGTGTGACCAGAGGGTAAACTCTGGTAAAATATAGATGAACACAAAGTTTTTGGTAGTCTTCCCATTGACATGTATGAATTAATTTCCATCCAATTTATACTGACCTGACCTCAGTGACTTGCCTGACCAAGAGTGTTGAGCAAATAAGGATAGGAGACTTTCAAGGCTAGGTGATAAGAGAGCTTGCTGCTTCTACCAACAATCTTTCTGAGATTCCTGAAACACCATATAAAAAGTCTTACCAAGCTTAGATCACTTATGCAGAAGGGACTCATGGGGGTGCTCTGGTTGATCAGATGAAGCCAGTCTTCTAGGCACACTGACAAGGCACCAGACATGTGAAGTAGATGTCTTGAATCCTCTGAACCAGACCATTTTTAAACTAGATACAACTGCATATCAAACTGCATGCAAACCATCATCTATGCAACATATGCAACAGATATAATAAATTTGCTAAATTTTGTTTTTTTAAGCTGCTGAATTTTGTGGGACTGTATTTCAGCAAAACTGGCATGAAGGTTATTTACAGTCTATTTTCCCATTCATTAGGAATATCTATATATATTGCCACCTAGATATCCCTATGTTCCATTATAGGGTGGCGCTCTAGATTACATTGAGTGAATTACCTAATGTATACTCCATGTTCCATATAATCTTTCTGAATCCTGAAAAGACTTCATTCCAAAACTCATTTGGCCCTAGGGGTTTTAGATAAGGAATTTTGGACATGTATTATTTTCATCATGTTGAACTTTAATTTATCCTATGTCTGAAAATAGAAATGGGCTGCTTTGCAGGGTCTATAAAAATTTAAGAATAGAATAAAAGGGTATATAGTACTCAGAAGTTTTGCTTATCTCTAACAAAGACTCTGTTCAGTCAGCTGATTGGGAATCCACTCGTCTACGGCTTCCATCTCCTGAGGTAACTTTACACCATGGTTTCATCTCATCTATCTAGAACAAGTGCCCTATTTCTTTCTTACACAAACTATGTGTTGTTGTTGTTGTTGTTTTCCTCACTGGTAAACCTCCTCAATTCCATCTTCGTTTATTATAAGTCATTTAAGAACCCAGCTCCTAAAGGTATAAAGAGAGTTAATGATTTCAATTATTACTATTATAACCCAAAATGATGAATTTGGGGTGAAGAATCAAGAAAGCCTGACTGTCCCCTAAAAAAGACATTGAAGCTCTCTACAGCTTTGAATCAAATCAATATGATTTTCCTGGGTCAACTGTTGAAGTAATCTTGGGATTTCACTTCTGGCTGTACTTCAACATTTCTTTGCACTATAATATCTCTTTGTTTTTCTCACAAATACAGAAGTTTCTTTTTTTATTATGTAATAAAAACAAATACAATAAAAATGTCCATTAAAGTAAGTACACTAATGAGAGAAATGAATACAAATACATTTTCTTATATATTATAATTAACTGTTTGATTTGTGTTTTTTTTGTTTTTTTTTTAAATTTATTTATTATTATTATACTCTAAGTTGTAGGGTACATGTGCATAACATGCAGGTTTGTTACATATGTATACTTGTGCCTTGTTGGTGTGCTGCACCCATCAACTCGTCATTTACATCAGGTATAACTCCCAATGCAATCCCTCCCCCCTCCCCCCTCCCCATGATAGGCCCCGGTGTGTGATGTTCCCCTTCCTGAGTCCAAGTGATCTCATTGTTCAGTTCCCACCTATGAGTGAGAACATGCGATGTTTGGTTTTCTGTTCTTGTGACAGTTTGCTAAGAATGATGGATTCCAGCTGCATCCATGTCCCTACAAAGGACACAAACTCATCCTTTTTTATGGCTGCATAGTATTCCATGGTGTATATGTGCCACATTTTCTTAATCCAATCTGTCACTGATGGACATTTGGGTTGATTCCAAGTCTTTGCTATTGTGAATAGTGCTGCAATAAACATACGTGTGCATGTGTCTTTATAGCAGCATAATTTATAATCCTTTGGGTATATACCCAGTAATGGGATGGCTGGGTCATATGGTACATCTAGTTCTAGATCCTTGAGGAATCGCCATACTGTTTTCCATAATGGTTGAACTAGTTTACAATCCCACCAACAGTGTAAAAGTGTTCCTATTTCTCCACATCCTCTCCAGCACCTGTTGTTTCCTGACTTTTTAATGATCGCCATTCTAACTGGTGTGAGATGGTATCTCATTGTGGTTTTGATTTGCATTTCTCTGATGGCCAGTGATGATGAGCATTTTTTCATGTGTTTGTTGGCTGTATGAATGTCTTCTTTTGAGAAATGTCTGTTCATATCCTTTGCCCACTTTTTGATGGGGTTGTTTGTTTTTTTCTTGTAAATTTATTTGAGTTCTTTGTAGGTTCTGGATATTAGCCCTTTGTCAGATGAGTAGATTGCAAAAATGTTCTCCCATTCTGTAGGTTGCCTGTTCACTCTGATGGTAGTTTCTTTTGCTGTGCAGAAGCTCTTTAGTTTAATTACATCCCATTTGTCAATTTTGGCTTTTGCTGCCGTTGCTTTTGGTGTTTTAGACATGAAGTCTTTGCCCATGCCTATGTCCTGAATGGTACTACCTAGGTTTTCCTCTAGGATTTTTATGGTATTAGGTCTAACATTTAAGTCTCTAATCCATCTTGAATTAATTTTCGTATAAGGAGTAAGGAAAGGATCCAGTTTCAGCTTTCTACTTATGGCTAGCCAATTTTCCCAGCACCATTTATTAAATAGGGAATCCTTTCCCCATTTCTTGTTTCTCTCAGGTTTGTCAAAGATCAGATGGCTGTAGATGTGTGGTATTATTTCTGAGGACTCTGTTCTGTTCCATTGGTCTATATCTCTGTTTTGGTACCAGTACCATGCTGTTTTGGTTACTGTAGCCTTGTAGTATAGTTTGAAGTCAGGTAGCGTGATGCCTCCAGCTTTGTTCTTTTGACTTAGGATTGTCTTGGAGATGCGGGCTCTTTTTTGGTTCCATATGAACTTTAAAGCAGTTTTTTCCAATTCTGTGAAGAAACTCATTGGTAGCTTGATGGGGATGGCATTGAATCTATAAATTACCTTGGGCAGTATGGCCATTTTCACGATATTGATTCTTCCTATCCATGAGCATGGTATGTTCTTCCATTTGTTTGTGTCCTCTTTTATTTCACTGAGCAGTGGTTTGTAGTTCTCCTTGAAGAGGTCCTTTACATCCCTTGTAAGTTGGATTCCTAGGTATTTGATTCTCTTTGAAGCAATTGTGAATGGAAGTTCATTCCTGATTTGGCTCTCTGTTTGTCTGTTACTGGTGTATAAGAATGCTTGTGATTTTTGCACATTAATTTTGTATCCTGAGACTTTGCTGAAGTTGCTTATCAGCTTAAGGAGATTTTGGGCCGAGACAATGGGGTTTTCTAAATATACAATCATGTCATCTGCAAACAGGGACAATTTGACTTCTTCTTTTCCTAACTGAATACCCTTGATTTCTTTCTCTTGCCTGATTGCCCTAGCCACAACTTCCAACACTATGTTGAATAGGAGTGGTGAGAGAGGGCATCCCTGTCTTGTGCCAGTTTTCAAAGGGAATTTTTCCAGTTTTTGCCCATTCAGTATGATATTGGCTGTGGGTTTGTCATAAATAGCTCTTATTATTTTGAGGTACGTTCCATCAATACCGAATTTATTGAGCGTTTTTAGCATGAAGGGCTGTTGAATTTTGTCAAAAGCCTTTTCTGCATCTATTGAAATAATCATGTGGTTCTTGTCTTTGGTTCTGTTTATATGCTGGATTATGTTTATTGATTTGCGTATGTTGAACCAGCCTTGCATCCCAGGGATGAAGCCCACTTGATCATGCTGGATAAGCTTTTTGATGTGTTGCTGAATCCGGTTTGCCAGTATTTTATTGAGGATTTTTGCATCGATGTTCATTAGGGATATTGGTCTAAAATTCTCTTTTTTTGTTGGATCTCTGCCAGGCTTTGGTATCAGGATGATGTTGGCCTCATAAAATGAGTTAGGGAGGATTCCCTCTTTTTCTATTGATTGGAATAGTTTCAGAAGGAATGGTACCAACTCCTCCTTGTACCTCTGGTAGAATTCAGCTGTGAATCCATCTGGTCCTGGACTTTTTTTGGTTGGTAGGCTATTAATTGTTGCCTCAATTTCAGAGCCTGCTATTGGTCTATTTAGGGATTCAACTTCTTCCTGGTTTAGTCTTGGAAGAGTGTAAGTGTCCAGGAAATTATCCATTTCTTCTAGATTTTCCAGTTTATTTGCGTAGAGGTGTTTATAGTATTCTCTGATGGTAGTTTGTATTTCTGTGGGGTCGGTGGTGATATCCCCTTTATCATTTTTTATTGCGTCTATTTGATTCTTCTCTCTTTTCTTCTTTATTAGTCTTGCTAGTGGTCTGTCAATTTTGTTGATCTTTTCAAAATACCAACTCCTGGATTCATTGATTTTTTGGAGGGTTTTTTGTGTCTCTATCTCCTTGAGTTCTGCTCTGATCTTAGTTATTTCTTGCCTTGTGCTAGCTTTCGAATGTGTTTGCTCTTGCTTCTCTAGTTCTTTTAATTGCGATGTTAGAGTGTCAATTTTTGATCTTTCCTGCTTTCTCTTGTGGGCATTTAGTGCTATAAATTTCCCTCTACACACTGCTTTAAAGGTGTCCCAGAGATTCTGGTATGTTGTATCTTTGTTCTCATTGGTTTCAAAGAACATCTTTATTTCTGCCTTCATTTCGTTATGTACCCAGTAGTCATTCAGGAGCAGGTTGTTCAGTTTCCATGTAGTTGAGCGGTTTGGATTGAGTTTCTTAGTCCTGAGTTCTAGTTTGATTGCACTGTGGTCTGAGAGACAGTTTGTTATAATTTCTGTACTTGTACATTTGCTGAGGAGTGCTTTACTTCCAATTACGTGGTCAATTTTGGAGTAAGTACGATGTGGTGCTGAGAAGAATGTATATTCTGTTGATTTGGGGTGGAGAGTTCTATAGATGTCTATTAGGTCTGCTTGCTGCAGAGATGAGTTCAATTCCTGGATATCCTTGTTCACTTTCTGTCTCGTTGATCTGTCTAATGTTGACAGTGGAGTGTTGAAGTCTCCCATTATTATTGTATGGGAGTCTAAGTCTCTTTGTAAGTCTCTAAGGACTTGCTTTATGAATCTGGGTGCTCCTGTATTGGGTGCATATATATTTAGGATAGTTAGCTCTTCCTGTTGAATTGATCCCTTTACCATTATGTAATGGCCTTCTTTGTCTCTTTTGATCTTTGATGGTTTAAAGTCTGTTTTATCAGAGACTAGTATTGCAACCCCCGCTTTTTTTTGTTCTCCATTTGCTTGGTAAATCTTCCTCCATCCCTTTATTTTGAGCCTATGTATGTCTCTGCGTGTGAGATGGGTCTCCTGAATACAGCAGACTGATGGGTCTTGACTCTTTATCCAGTTTGCCAGTCTGTGTCTCTTAATTGGAGCATTTAGTCCATTTACATTTAAGGTTAAGATTGTTATGTGTGAACTTGATCCTGCCATTATGATATTAACTGGTTATTTTGCTCGTTAGTTGATGCAATTTCTTCCTAGCCTCGATGGTCTTTACATTTTGGCATGTTTTTGAGATGGCTGGTACCAGTTGTTCCTTTCCATGTTTAGTGCTTCCTTCAGGGTCTCTTGTAAGGCAGGCCTAGTGGTGACAAAATCTCTAAGCATTTGCTTATCTGTAAAGGATTTTATTTCTCCTTCACTTATGAAACTTAGTTTGGCTGGATATGAAATTCTGGGTTTAAAATTCTTTTCTTTAAGAATGTTGAATATTGGCCCCCACTCTCTTCTGGCTTGGAGAGTTTCTGCCGAGAGATCTGCTGTTAGTCTGATGGGCTTCCCTTTGTGGGTAACCCGACCTTTCTCTCTGGCTGCCCTTAAGATTTTTTCCTCCATTTCAACTTTGGTGAATCTGGCAATTATGTGTCTTGGAGTTGCTCTTCTCGAGGAGTATCTTTGTGGCGTTCTCTGTATTTCCTGGATTTGAATGTTGGCCTGCCCTACTAGGTTGGGGAAGTTCTCCTGGATGATATCCTGAAGAGTGTTTTCCAACTTGGTTCCATTTTCCCCCTCACTTTCAGGCACCCCAATCAGACGTAGATTTGGTCTTTTTACATAATCCCATACTTCTTGCAGGCTTTGTTCATTTCTTTTTCTTCTTTTTTCTTTTGGTTTCTCTTCTCGCTTCATTTCATTCATTTGATCCTCAATCGCTGATACTCTTTCTTCCAGTTGATCGAGTCGGTTACTGAACCTTGTGCATTTGTCACGTATTTCTCGTGTCATGGTTTTCATCTCTTTCATTTCGTTTAGGACCTTCTCTGCATTAATTACTCTAGCCATCAATTCTTCCACTTTTTTTTCAAGATTTTTAGTTTCTTTGTGCTGGGTACGTAATTCCTCCTTTAGCTCTGAGAAATTTGATGGACTGAAGCCTTCTTCTCTCATCTCGTCAAAGTCATTCTCCGTCCAGCTTTGATCCGTTGCTGGCGATGAGCTGCGCTCCTTTGTCGGGGGAGATGCGCTCTTATTTTTTGAATTTCCAGCTTTTCTGCCCTGCTTTTTCCCCATCTTTGTGGTTTTATCTGCCTCTGGTCTTTGATGATGGTGATGTACTGATGGGGTTTTGGTGTAGGTGTCCTTCCTGTTTGATAGTTTTCCTTCTAACAGTCAGGACCCTCAGCTGTAGGTCTGTTGGAGATTGCTTGAGGTCCACTCCAGACCCTGTTTGCCTGGGTATCAGCAGCAGAGGCTGCAGAAGATAGAATATTTCTGAACAGCGAGTGTAGCTGTCTGATTCTTGCTTTGGAAGCTTCCTCTCAGGGGTGTACTCCACCCTGTGAGGTGTGGGGTGTGAGACTGCCCCTAGTGGGGGATGTCTCCCAGTTAGGCTACTCAGGGGTCAGGGACCCGCTTGAGCAGGGAGTCTGTCCCTTCTCAGATCTCAACCTCCGTGTTGGGAGATCCACTGCTCTCTTCAAAGCTGTCAGACAGAGTCCTTTGCGTCTGCAGAGGTGTCTGCTGCTTTGTTATTGTTTACTGTGCCCTGCCCCCAGAGGTGGAGTCTACAGAGACAGGCAGGTTTCCTTGAGCTGCTGTGAGCTCCACCCAGTTCGAGCTTCCCAGCAGCTTTGTTTACCTACTTAAGCCTCAGCAATGGCGGGCACCCCTCCCCCAGCCTCGCTGCTGCCTTGCTGGTAGATCACAGACTGCTGTGATAGCAATGAGGGAGGCTCCGTGGGTGTGGGACCCTCCCGGCCAGGTGTGGGATATGATCTCCTGGTGTGCCTGTTTGCTCAAAGCGCAGTATTGGGGTGGGAGTTACCCGATTTTCCAGGTGTTGTGTGTCTCAGTTCCCCTGGCTAGGAAAAGGGATTCCCTTCCCCCTTGTGCTTCCCAGGTGAGGCAATGCCTCGCCCTGCTTCAGCTCTAGCTGGTCGGGCTGCAGCAGCTGACCAGTACCGATCGTCCGGCACTCCCCAGTGAGATGAACCCAGTACCTCAGTTGAAAATGCCGAAATCACCGGTCTTCTGTGTCGCTGGCGCTGGGAGTTGAAGACTGGAGCTGCTCCTATTCGGCCATCTAACTGTTTGATTTGAATGGTTATTAGAAAAAAACTATGAAATTATATACATAATTTTAACCTTACACCAATTCATAGTAATGATTTTAAAAGTAAATATTAGAAAGGGGCATAATATTTTCAACACCTCTTAATGACTATTCATGGTTTATTCATAAAGGGGATTGTTTTCATAAACTAAATTGAAACAAATTATCAATTTTCCCAAAGGTTTCTATTAATTTGTTTATGTCCGTTCTCTTTTAAAGCAGCTGCTGTATGATAGTCCAGATTGGTAAAGGACCACTTATCTGACCCTCAGAGCTCAGTGGGTGAATCTGCAATTTGAACACTTATGAACATGACTTTCCCTGGCTCTTTAAAAAGTGTCTCTCTCTTAGTTATTAAATTGGTCTTAAGATTTGGTGAGTTCCAACTGCCTCAAATTTTATCATGATTAAATTCATCCTGATTATATTTGTTGCCTCTGTGTGACATCTACAAAATGTAGCTAATGAGGTTTATGATGAAAACATCCACCATGGTTCACTGTCTTTTGGCAGACCATGCTTTCTTAGGGAACATTTAGATTAAGTGAAAGTTCTAGACAGTGGTCTCAAATATATTTTTCTGAATTGTCTACTCACTTTTACTACACTTAATTTCTTGGGCCACAGTGAACAAAATTAATTTTTCTTATAAAAGACAACTCTTTGCGTACTTAAGACAGCTTCCACAAATACCCTCTGAGTCATTTCAGGACATTTTTTACTCTTTTGAACACGTTCTAAAATGACTATCATTATAAGAGTAGGCTTATCCCTAAGAATTACCATCCACCAAAGGAAGCTGCCTCACCCAAAATGTACACTCTTTCCCCAAGAGAGCCTCCTGCCATGACTACAGGTGTAGGCATAGAGGCCACTCCCTGGCCTAAATGGAGAGCATCTCTGCAGGGTGGTCTCGGCTCCAGCGTGCCACAAGGGATGGGCTGAGGTCCTGCTGTAAGTGCATCACAGTGCACCTTATGTCTCTGCTTGTTTCTGCTCCCTTCACTTCTATGCAGATATTAATCTAGGGAGCACACCCCAATAAACACTCTGCTTGCAAATCTCCATCTTTGTCCTTGGGGAACTCAACCTAAAACACCCTTCATCCTGTTCTGTCATAGCAAGGTTCACAGTCCCTAGAAACTTGGGTTCTGACACTGATGGTGGGCGTCACTCTCCTCCCATCACTGCACCTGCATGTAGTCACATGATGCAGTCACTCCTACAACTGAAGACATGGGAATAAAAATACAGACAACTATCAGTGGAACCTTACATACCACCAAAGAGTGTGCGGTCAGGTTGAGAGCACACACACAAAATGCATGATTCCAGAATGTTCTAGAGATTCAGAGAGTCCTTTGAGGTCAATGGCTTTGGTACTGATACTCATTACAATCCATTTAAAAATGGATGGACATCTTTGGTCCATCCATGTGCAAAAGAGGCCACCCTTCATGGTAGGAGGTTTTAGAACCAGCTGAGGTATTTCAAACAAATTTAGCGGTACTTGAAACCAATCAAGCTCACATTCTGTGTCTCTCTCTTTCTCATACACACACACACACACACGCACACACACACACACAGCACACGGACACACAGCCCTAAACCTTTGCAAGTGTTGTTCCATTCTGCCTTTCCTCCTTTTCCTAACATTCTTTACCATGCTAATCAGTACTTAGTTCTTCTGATCCAATTTTGTACATTTCTTTCCCTGGAACCTCTCCTGATACTCCAAGATGGGATTGGATTTTTTTGTCTTTGTGCTCCCATAGAGTCCCAGATTTAAATCTCACTGGAATTAATCATGGCACACAACATCAGCAACAGTAACAAACACTAACCTAGCATTTATGATGTGTCGAATACCGCTCTGAGCATTTTACATGTGTCACCTCAAAGGTACTTCCCCTGTCTGTTAGCTTCGTCTTACAGGTGTGAAAAGTGAGGCACAGAGTTTCAGTGAATTACTACAGAGATTTACAGAATATTTAGCTATAGCCAGGCATCGCTTGCCACCTAACATCAGGAATGTGATCAGAAAAAAATGTGCTGTTAGACAATTTTTAATTGTGTGAACATCACAGAGTGCACTTACATATACCTATCTGATATAGTCTATTGCCTATATGGATACAAGCCCATACTGCATGTTACTGTACTAAATACTATACTAAATATTTAAATTGTACTAATACTGTACTAAATACTGTACTAGTACTTAGTACTAAATTTAGTATTTAGTACTAAATACAACTGTAACACAATAGTAGATATTTAGTACTGTACTAAGTACAACTGTAACACAATAGTAGATATTTGTGTATCTAAACATATATAAACATAGGAAAGGTGCAGTAAAAATATACTATCAAAGATAAAAATGGTGTACCTGGATAGGGCACTTACCATGAATGGGGCTTACAGAACTGGAAGTTGCTCTGGGTGAGTCAGTGAGTGGTGAAGTCCTAGGACACTGCTGTAGATTACTGCAGACTTTATAAACACTGAGCACTTAGGCTACACTACATTTATTCTGTAAATTATTTCCTCAATAATAAATTAACGTTAGCTACTGTAACTGTTTTTACTTCACAAACTTTTTTGAATCTTTTCAACCCTTTCATAATAACATTTCACTCAAAACACACATTGTCTAGCTGAAAAAAAATATTTTCTTTCTTTATGTACTTACTATATAAGCTTTTTATTTTACAATACATATATTCACTAAAAATGTTTATTAGAATCTTAAAATCTAAGATACACACACTAGCCTAGGTCTATGCAGGGTCAAGATCATACGCATCACTGTCTTCCACCTCCACACCTTATTCCACTGGAAGGCTTTCAGGGTCAATGACATGCATGGAGCTGCCATCTCCTATGATGATAATACTTTCTCCTGAAGGACCCGCCTGAGGCTGTTTTACAGTTAACTTGTTTTAATAAATAGGAGTGCACTTTAACTAACAATAAAATTATGGCATAGTAAATAGACAAATCAGTAACATAGTTGTTTATCATCATTACTATTATACACTATATATGATTTTATACACTGAATTTTATATGACTGGCAGTGCAAGCTTATTTACACCAGCATCACCACAAACATGTGAGTAATGCTTTGTGTTAGACATTAAGGTAACCCCAATGTCACTAGGTGATAGGAATCTTTCAACCCCATTGTAATCTTATGGGACCACTGTACTTTATGTGGTCTGTCATTGACTGAAAGGTCATTACATAGTGCACAGTTGTACTGACTTGTAGGTTTCACCTGATTATCTAATTCCCAGCAGGCAAGAGATCTGCTTTACTCACTATAACAATGCCAGTTCCTAGCACAGGAACTGGAATAATATATATTAAAAAAAAAAAGTTGAAAGAGTGACTTAGACAATAGTGGGATTTATATGCTGGCTCCAACTCTACATGGCTGCTTGCCCAGGCAATGGGTGATAGATATCCTGGAGGTTCACTATGGCACCCCTACTGATGAGAGGGCTCCGCCATCACCCTGGGAACTGCAGAGTGTGTTTTCGTGTTTCAGTGACTGGGATATGATTAAATTGACCTACCCTCTACCATGGGCACACATCAGACAGTTACCAATGAGTTTTAGAAAAGTTGTCCTGTAGAATTATGTCAGGGATACTAGTAACAGGTAACTATCATGTATAGGTTTGTGATGCAGAGACAAAACCTCTTTGAATCCTCAACACAGTATTTTGAGGTACACAGCATTAATATGATGCATATTTTGCAAACGAGGAAAGCAAAACTTAGAGTAGTAAGATACCCAGCCAAATTGATAATTCTAGGCAGTGACGGGTTTCTGTGAATTCTTGGAGTCTTTTCTTCATATATTGTATGAGTTTCCTATGGCCTGTATGGCAAATTATCACAAACTTAATGATTAAAGCAATGAAAGTTTATTATCTCAGACTTTATGGAATTCTATCCATTCTTGTGGTCAGGAGTCTGAAATGTGTTCCATCGGGCTAAGGTCAAGGTACTTGGCAAGTTTTATAGCCTCAATCCTTTCTTCTGTCTTTTGATGCCTCATTCATATCTTTAGTGTATGGACAAATCACAGAAATAAAAGATAGGTGCTTAGTTTTAACACATGGATTGTTTCATCATGAGATTGCCCATAGATGCACGTTTCTCTTTTGTGTCTTCATAATGAATTTCATAGCCACAAAAGAGTACAACATGTCGGAAATAAATGCATCCCCGGTATTCACAGAGGTTAATGGATTGTCCCAAGATCACACTCAGTGACAGGAAATCAACTGCAAGGTGATTGGTTGGTATCCCAGTGCATTTTTATTTTTCACTTATACTTTAAAATTCAAATGGAGCACATTAGCCCTTTCTTGATTAATTACCAGAAAGGCACAGTACACAACAAAACAAAAAGCAACAAATGATAGGTATAAAGTTATTTTTAAGTCTACAGGTCCTCCAGTAAAATGAAATCTTCTTAAATGAAGGCAGTTTGTTTCAATTATTCCACATTCCCAGCACCTAGTACAGGTCCTGGCACATGGGAGGTATTCCATAAACATTTACTAAGAGAATAAAACATTTTCTATTTGAGTTCACAGAACCTGTTTCAAGAAAACATAGCATAGAAATCTCAAAAGGCTTAAGAATTTACTCAAATGGAAGTGCAAATAAATCAGCAGTTGGATGTAGCTATCATAGAACAAAGGTTATTTTGTGTTCAAACAATAGAAAAAACATGGGTCTCAAAATGAGATGATCGTTTCACTCTACACTGCATTGTTTATAGCACAATAAGCATCTGGTGTTAGAGAGTCAACAAATATCTACTGAGCATTTACTGCACACAAGGGTACATGCTAAGTCCTAGAAATCCAAAGGTAAACAATAGAAAATAATCCAAGACCTCATGGTGCATTATGTTAGTGGGAGTTTAAACTTTTATGTCAGAAAATAAGTTGCATAAAATAGAACTGTTTCTATAATTGACAAATATATTTTCATTGAAAAGATTCAAATACAACTAAATTATCAACGCTATCTACTGATATACCCCTTTTAAAAGATAACCTCTCTTCATGGTTTGATATGCAAGTAATTAGTTATTTAAATAAAAGTACACACATTGCTATGGAGAAGAAATACCAGGTTATTTGAACACCCAAGTGTAATATTTTACCTAAATCATGAGGTTGTATTTGAGGTCATGGATGGAGTTAGCTGGAAGAAAAGACAGGGAAAACCATTACAAGTAGAGGATAGAATATTGAGACATTTTTAGTATACTAAGAAAAAATAATGTCCTGAGATATCGTTAGAAAAAATTATTAGATGGTAGCAGAAAGACAAAAGTAGATATTAGACTAAGGTGAGATTGAAAAGAAAATATTTCAGGTCCTGCAGGAATATCATGGCTATTATTTATTCTTCAAGGTCCAAATACTCCTGGACTTTGGTAAACTAGGGCATATTCATATAAGGGCATAAGGGTATATGAAGGACATATAGTAAATCATGTCATATAATGAAGAGGTAAAGGCTCTGAGTATGTTCAATCTGAATAAAGACAGACTAGAAAATTATAATCCATTTCATATTTTGCATTTCTCTAGCTACTTGAGGTTGAGCTTTCTTTCCTACATTTTTACACAATTTACATTTATTTCAGCATTTTCTCTATTCACATCCTTTCTCATGTTTATCCTGACTTCTTTACCTTCTTCATATCAATGTAGCAGGTAATTATTATTAAAAATATTATTTTTAAAAATTTTATGTGAGGCAAATATTTTCTACAGTCTATAATTTGTGTTTTGACTTTATATTAAATTATTTTTAGCTGTGCATTCATAAATGTGGGATGATGTCTTTGTAATCAAATGTATCAGTTTTTTCCTTTATGACTTTTGGGTGTCCTGTCTTATATTGGAAGACATACATATGTTTCTAAATTTTCTTCTATATTTTCTCCTATATTCTACATCAAGGGTGTGAGTGTTAACTGGGAGCAAAAGGGTAAGAGAGATCAACCTTCTTTTACTGGCCCCAGAGCTTCCATCCCACCCCAAGGAAAATGAAGTCCAACGTCTGTTCTAGTCCCTTAATGTTCAAGTAGAATCTTCTTCTTAGATGAAAATTTCAGTCTTAGCCAGTCTTTTGTCCTTAATGTTGTTATTACAAGAGTGTTTTTGGAAGAAAACTAAAAAAAAGTGCTTACAAATTATCCATAAACACACACTTTATCTTTCGAATGTAATTAATGGTGCACTAAGAGGTATCAATATATGTTCAACTGCACTGAATATTGATGCCTTTTGTTTAAAGGGTGTGTCTCAGGAAGGGGAACATCACACACCAGGGCCTGTCACGGGGTGGGGGTAGCGGGAAGGGATAGCATTAGGAGATATAACTCATGTAATGGGTACAGCACGCCAACATGGCACATGTATACATATGTAACAAACCTGCACATTGTGCACATATACCTTAGAACTTAAAGTATAATAAAAACAAAAAAAAAAAAAAAAAAAAAAAGGGTGTGTCTATGTAATTTTTGGTTTCTTAAATTTTTACCAGAGTCATTTGAATTGTTTCTACCATTCATGACAAATATTTAATAAACTGGTTTAAGAGGAAAATTATGGAAAAAAAACACAAAAAAATGTTATTACTCCTTTCATTTGTGAAGAATAATGTCAGTTCCTTCTAAGAATTTTATAACTTGACACTCCCTTGCTGGGAATAAATCTGATTCCTCAAAATGAATTGTTTTTCCTTCTTCAAGCGGAATTTCCTAGGCCCACATGTGGAATTTTAATACAATACCTTACTGTTGCATTATTTTTGTGTCTGTAAGAGATGTTAATTTAATGGAGTAGTATCATCACAGATGTCTAAAGACAAACCACTTCTGTATTATTTATTTATTTATTGTGGTAAGAACACATACATAATATGAATTCTACCCTACTAACAATTTTTAAAATTTTTAGTTGTCATGTAGTTATACATATTTATGGGTATAATTTAACAATTTGGTACTTGCATATGTTGTACAATGATCAAATCAGGGTAGTTAGTATATCCATTGCCTCAAGCATTTATCACTTCTTTGTGGTGAGAGCACTCAAAGGCCTCTCTTCTGGCCACTTTCTAATATATAATAACTTACTGTGCAGCATAGTCACTGTTCCATGAAATACAGCCCCAGACCTTATTTCTCTCATCTTATTGTAACTTTGGAACTGTTGACCCACCTCTCCCCATCCTCCTCTTTTCCCTCTCCTTTTCCCAGTCCCTGGTGATGACTGTTGTACTCTCTATAGCCGTGATATCAATTTTCTTTATTTTCTAGCTTCCACATATGGCATTTATCTTTATGTTTGGCTTGTTTCACATAACTTTGTGACTTCCAGGTTCATCTATGTTGTTACAAATGACAGGATGTCATACTTTTCATGGCTAAATAGTCTTCCATTGTATATGTGTGCATCTATACAAACACATATACCACATTTTGCTGAGCCATTCATTATTGGGCACTTAGGTTGAGTCTATATTTTGGCTTTTGTAAACAGTGCTGAAATAAACACGGGAAGGCAGATATGTCTTTGACATACTTCATTTACTTTAGATATAAACCTTTCAGTGGGGATTGCTGGATCTTGTTCTATTTTCAGTTTTTTGAGAAACCTCTGTATTGTCTATACTAATTTTCAAATCTACCAAGAGTATACAAATGTTTCCTTTTCTCCATCCTAACCAAGACTTGCTTTATTAGGCATTTTGGATAATAGCAGTTCGAGGATAAGTGAAGTATCTTATTGTGGTTTTGATTTCCATTTCCATGATAATTAGCAATTTTGAGCATGTTTTTCACATACCTGCCAGCCATTGGTATGACTTCTTTTGAGAAATGTCTATTAAACTACTTTGCCCATTTTTAAATCAGATTTTTTGGGGGTTTCTGTTGAGTTGTGTAAATTTTTTAATATACTCTGGATATTAACTCCTTTGTTAGATGTATAGTTTGCAAACATTTTCCCCTATTCTACAGGTTGTCACTTTCTTCCGTTATCAAGATCCTTTGCTGTGAAAAAGCTCTTTAGTTGGATGTAATACTATTTGTCTATTTTTTGTCTTGTTGCTTTTACTTTTGAGGTCCTTATTTTTTTAAAAAACAATCCTTGCCCAGCTAGATGTTGTGAAATGTTTTGCCTATGTTTTCTTCTAGTAGTTTCATAGTTTTGGGGTATACATTTAAGTCTTTAATCCATTTTGAGTTGACTTTTTAATATGGTAAGAGATGGATATCTAATCTCATACTTTTGAATGTGGATACTCAATTTTCCTGGCACCATTTATTGAAGAAACTGTCTTTCCTCAATGTGTATTCTTGGCACCTTTGTCATTTACAGTATAGTATCATTACCTATAAGCATGTTGTATAGCAGATCTCTAGGGCTTTTTAATCTTGCTTACCTGGAATGTGATACCTATTAAATAATAACTTCCCAACTCCTTGCAACCCCTGCCTCATGCTTCCCTTAGCCTCTGGCAACCACCATTCTATTTTTAGCTTGTAGACATTTGACTGGTTTTGATGCCTCATATATGTGGAATCATGCAGTATTTGTTCTTCTATAACTGGCTCATTTGATTTAGCATAATGTCCTAAAGTTTCATCCATAGTGTCAAAAATAGAAAGACTTGATGGAAGAATTTTAAGTAAAGACTATCCAAGGTATATTCTGTCATAAAGTAGCGAAAAAGGCCCAAAGATCGCTGCTTTCTCTCCCTGGCATAGAAGGACAAGATATTTCTGCATTATCTGTGGTCTTACGATTTGTCAGTTCAGTCAATAACGAGAAGAACAGAGAGACCAGTGAAAAGTTATTACCTCTCTGAAACTCAGCTTTCTCATCTGAAAAAAGGGGAATGATAAGAAAACATCTCCAGGTACTTCTTAGATTTGACCTTTGAGTCTCATCGGCTGCTATGAGATGTTAACACAAGCAAACAAAAGAACTAAAAACGATGACAGGAGGAAAGTAGTGTTTCTGTTGGACCTTTGGCATTCTCCTCGGCATCTTCAGCTGAGCTTCAACAGTAACTAAAAACGCTATTTTTTCATGTCTTATTTGGGATCAAGTAAATATTAGCTATGAAAATACTTTATAAATAAAAAAGTTCTTTGCAGTAGTTGAATTTTTTTGAAAGTAAGAACAAACAGCATTGGCTAAATGAAGTTAAATAAAAGATAAACATACACTGAAACAAACAAAAGCAAGGGTGAGTAAAACAAAATAAAATTATTGGCAGGTTCTTGAAAATTTTTAAAAATATTTAAGGAATTATATAACCTTGAGAAGGCCATTAGAAGCAAGACTTTCTGTAGTACACTACTGCTAACATGATACAGCAACAAGCAAGTGATACAATTAAAATTCCACCTTCTAAGGAGATAGAATCTGAATGGCCTAATTTGGATCAGGTGTCCTCCTGGGTCTGTCCAATTTGGCAATTGTAGTGACATGGTGACTTGTCACTAGCACTGGTGGCCTGGATCTGCAAAGAGGCCCCAGTGTCCACAACAAGGTAAAGTGAAGTGGAACAGCAGCTCTACCTGAAACACATAATAAAATGTATTGTTTCTCAGCAAAAACAATTATGTAAATATATAAACAAACATTATATATATAATTATATATAATATAAATGTGTGTGTATATATATATAAATTGAGTAGCTCAATACATGAGAAAAAAAGAGAGCTCTTGGACATTTCTGCACCAGTCAGATTACTCTATTGAAGCCCCAAGATGGCCTTACCCCCATGTTTTGTATCTAAATATCTCATACAGACTAGGAAAAATCTATTAGATCACCATATATAGTACTTGAGAACAAATACTTTGATAAACATTCAGGTGATATACATGTAAACAACAACACCACAATATCTCTATCCTCTTAGAAATTAAAATTCAATGGAAATTTAAAATCTCAGAAATTAAAATCTAATAAAGGGGCAATGGAAATTCAGTGCAAAAGTCAAAGGCCATGGAGTTGGGATTCTGGTTTATTATCTATGCCTATATATGTGTGTGTGTGTGTGTGCGCGCGTGTATGGAGAGAGAGAGAGAGATATAGATATATCATATATACCTAGGCGCACACACACACACACACACACACACACATATATATATATATATATGCAGAATATAATAAAGTTTTCTAAAAATTTTATTAAAATGTTAACCAGGGCACAGAAACATTAATGAGCTAATAATAACCATGAACACCTGATTTAAAAGACTGATTATTTGGAGGATCTAGAGAAGTTTCAGCTTACTTCATGGCAGATGGAATTTTAGTGGTGTACCTCACCAGCAGCACTACAAAAGGAATAAACCTGTGATCCTGGAATTAGAATCCTGGGACCTGTCCACTCTGTCCACTTTTTCACTACAACGCAAACTCTGCAGCATCCAGAAAAATAAGAAACTGCTAGTTTTAACATGAGAATTTTAGTGTTTCAGAAAAATTATAAAGCTTCTACTTCTCTATCCTTGCATTACATATTCTATAACTACATAGATAGCCAAGGATTGCCATTCATTATAAGCATACATTGATAGTGCAGAGGGCAGTGTCTGTCCCAATCCATGTTTCCTTGTCCTATCTTTGAATTAGCTCATCTGCAGTTCTAGTGGATAGTTACCAGCAAGGTGACAGTGTCTCTGTCTCTCTACGTCTTTGCTTCAATGCTTGCTTTGGCCATGCAGGCTTGGTCTGACCTGCAAGTCCAACTCAAAAATGTAAAAGAGCTAAAGCTGCCAGGGTCAATGTTTACCACCTGGGGGATGGGAGTCAATGGATAAATGACCTCAGACTCTCCAGGCTTGTCTAGAAAAGCTTGAATGTTTCTCAGAGAGTCCCTTGTGGTTTTCGAGTTCCAGTTGTTTAGAATGGTAAGCCACTCACCAATGTACTCTATTGTATTTTCTCTTCTCCTATTTCACTTTCACACTCCCTATCTGGAATCATCTCTCAAATAAACTACCTACTTCCAAGTTGTTGTATCATGGTCTGGTCTAAGACAGACAACCAGATTGTGATAGAGAAAGAGAGAAATGGAGAGACGAGAATTGTCTGTAAAATGGGGAGAAGTGCCAAGTTCCTATAATATCATTCTAGATAACATGAAATAGGTAGCGTTTAAGATGAGGTAAACACTATTTGCAAACTTTCTAAGAAATGCAGTTTTTATGTTCTTGGGCTCAGAATGCCATTTATAAGGACAAAATGTTACTTGCACCAGAATTCAGTATATTGAATTGCATAAGGAAAGATCTGAGTATTAGCAGATTATAGACCCAGAACAGGACCTGTCCCAGAGCAATTATATCATTTATGAAATATGAACACTTAAATAAAAGAATAAGAAGCAAAATGAGATGGTTTTTTTTTTTTTTTTACTCAAAACAAATGCACTTTTTGATGCTGAGTTTCTTGGATGGTTGGTGCATAATATCTCTGTTAGGATCGATGAATGTAGTTATCATCGATGACAATTATGTGTCTATACATACACTTAGGTCTCACAGAAAAAAGTCCACTCATAGTAATACATTTTTAAAAAATACATTAAAAGTCAGAAAATAGCAAGAGGCAGATGTTCCAAACTCTTGGGACCAAGACTAACAGGGATAAGAAATTTCTGGATCAACACTGCAATAAATGAAAATCTACATGATGCCACACACTAGGGAGACATTAACCTCCTCTTGCATCTGTTGGATATCAAAGCTATTGATCAGTAGAGACTTGCCTAGAGGGATTTCAACTATGAAAAATACTCTGCAATGAATAAGTGTTTGTAGAAGAGACTCTTAATGGGGGATTGGAATACAGGATAAATCTCCCGTGCATATAGGACCTAGTGATGGCAAAATAAAGTTATTTATTGATGTTCACTACTATAAATATGTGCATATTCCACAACCTTTGCTAAAATTCTTGTACATATCTAATCCAGCTATTTATGGAATTCTAGGATTTGCAAGCATGCAGAAATAGCTAAAGATAGATGGATGTATAATAATAATCTTGAAAAAATTATAACTTCGGAAACCTCTAATAGTACATTGAAACAAAATAAAAATAAGACTCATTGTTATTGACATATGGACATTTTTTTCTCTCTCTCAAGAAGGGAAGATTTGGATTTTCTTTAAGATTGATACTGCTATTTTTTGAAACATTTAGTAGATGTCTTTCTATTAGCATAAATATATATTTCTTTCTACCTGGCCAAGTAGAAACGAATAGACTCAGGAAAATATAAGAAAATAATCATTCCTTGAAAAGTAGAAACTGAACCAAAAATAAAGACAGATTGACACCAATGATCATACACAGCATGCTGGTAAAAAGATCAGCTGACACTGTACACCAAAATAATGGGTTTAAATGATGGACGAGCCAAAAATCCCATGAGGTGAGATAATTGCTCAGATAGTATCTTTTATCTTCGAGGACATGAAATCTCTAGATTGTTGTATTAATGAAAGGCATTATAACCAGACACAATTATGTCAGTAATAAATTGAAAGAGAAAATTTTAAGAGCTAAACCTAATGGGCTTAGAGGCAGAGAGGGGAAGAAGAAAGAGAGAGAAATATTTTCCCTTATATATTATATCCCAGTGCACCACTAAATCTTTGCAAATATTGGCTTTTTGAGGACTTCTTTATGAAAAAACACAAGTCTCTTCATTAAATAAAAACACTACTTCCTTCTGTTTATTGATAATTAATAGGTCTGGTTTTACATGAACAATTTTTACAGTGGGTTGTTTAGCTGAGAGAAAATAAAATTTAGGCAGATAATTAGAAATATTTACATATTTAAAAGGACTGAACTTTAAAAAATAATTTGATATATTCTTTCTGGTTCCAGGCAGTAGATCATGCAAAGGTTGAGAATTCATTGAAAGATATAAAAATAAGATTTAAAGAAAATAACTCTCCTTATCTATTTTTGATGTGAGGTAATACTAGCCTTGTAATACAAATTGGACAATGCCTCTTTTATTTGTTTTCTGAAAGAATGTTTTTGTCATTGAACGTTAAATAGAACTCACTTGTGAAACTGTCTGCTGTGCCAAGATTTTGATTGCATGTTTTATTTAAGTGAATAATTGAATAATTTACCTAATGGCACTAATTAATTACCAAAGCATGATTTATACTTTTTTTCCTTTTTATTTTTTTGTTTTAGAATTTTGGTACACTACTTGATTAACTATATGTCTAATTGTCTAGTTCATTTAAATTTTCAAATTTGTTGGCGGAAAGTTGTTTGTTATATTTCTGTATCTTTTTAAATTTCTGTTTATCTGAGTCAATACTAGATTTCATATTTCTTATTATGTTTATTGGGGTCTACTCATTTTTCCTTCATGCACCCTAACAGAGATTTTTCTAGTCTTTCAATCATTTTGAAAATATTTATTTGACTTTGTTGTTTTCTCTTTTACATCTTTGGTTTACATGTCATTAATTTAGGTTATTTGTTTCATTATTTTTCCTATTGTGTGCTTCATTTTCAATTATTCCTTTCTTACTTAATATTTAAGTATTTTCTCATTTTGATTATAAGCATTTAGAGCCATAAATTTACCTCAACTCTTCAAGTAAGCTGCATTTCACATGTCCTAATATGCAGCATTTTCTTCCCCCTTAATTATTTAAAATTCATAAATGATTGTGAATTCACAATTAAGTTATTTGTGAAACATATAAATTATTTTAACAGCTTTTATAGGTATTTTGACAATAAATTACAAATATTTAAAGTATACAATATAAGTTTTGACATACGTATACAGTCAGAAACCAGTCACAAGATAGTGGACATATCCATAACACCAGAAACTTCCTTGCGTTCCTCTATCTGTCCTTCATTGCCACCCCCAGCTCCAGACAACCAGCGATCTTTCCATCACTATAGATTTGTTTGCATTGTATAGACATTTTTTAAATGGAATCATGCAAGTAGCTACCCTTTGTTGTCTGGTTCCTTTTATTCAGAACAATTAATTTGAGATTTGTACTTAGATTGATGAGTAATATCTTACTGTTTGGGCATATCACCATTTGTTTATCCATTTATCTGTTGCCTAACATATTTTTTTTCCAGAATGGTTGCAATATTTTAAATTTCCACCTGCTCTGAATGAAAGTTCTTAAGGTGCAACATACTTTTCAATACTTGGTATGTTCAGTTGTTTTAATTTCAAACATTCTAACCATATTCTGACTATAGATTTAATTTACAATTTCCTAATGACTAATGAAGCTAAGCGTATTTTAATGTGCTTATTTGTCATCAATAGATTTTTCACCAAGGGTCTATGCACATTTTTGCATATGTTTTTATTAGATTATTTTCTTATTATTGAACTTCAGTGTTCTTTATAAGTCCTGGATCCCATCTATCATCAGACATACCCTTTGCAAATATTTTCTCCCTGTCTGTGGCTTTTCTTTTCATTTTAATGACAGTTTTAGGAGCAGAAATTATTAACTTTGAAAAGGTAGTAGTGACACATATTGCTCGGAGGATGGTGGATGCTGGCTTGCACCATGTGGTTCCCAGCCACCTGTGTCCCCTCGTGTTTGGTTTCCTGCGTGACAACCAACTCTTGGAGATGGCCAAGAGGTTCACCAAAGTGACAGGAACTACACAGTAGGATGCCAACGCGTCTTCCCTCTTGGACATCTACAGCTTCTGGCTCAAGTCTGCCAAGGCCCCAAAGTGAAAGTTACAGGCAAATGGAGCAGTGACTAAGAAAGCTAAGAAGAAGCTAAGTGACAGCAGTGAGGACAGCAGCGAGGAGGAGGGGAATGATCAAGGGCCCCCAGCTAAGAAGGCTGCTATACCTGCCAAGGGAACCAGTCTGCCTCAGCATCCTGAAAAGGCTGTGGCCAAAGCATCAGAGCAGCAGCGGTGAAGAATCTAGTGACAGTGAGGAGGAGACAAAAAACAAAAGCCTGTCCAGATGGAGTCAAGCCGTAAGCCAAGGCAGCCAAAGCTCCTCCTAAGAAGGCCAAGAAATCTGATTCTGATTCTGACTCAAGCTCTGAGGATGAGGCACCAAAGAACCAGAAGGCAAAGACTACACCTGTGGCAGCTAAACTCGGCCTAAAGCCATATGGGGTACTCTAGCTCCAGCAGCACCTAAAGTAGCCAATAGCAAAGCAGCCAGCAGCAGCTGCAGCAGCAGTGGTGACTCAGAGAAGGGGCGGACAGCAGCCATCCTCGAGAAGACAGTACCCAAAAAGCAAGTCATGGCCAAGGTCCCAGTGAAAGCAGCTGCCACCCCTACCCAACAGAGTTCCAGCAGTGAGGACTTCACCAATGAGGAAAAAGGGGACCAGAACCTTCCAAAAAAAAAAAAGCAAAAAACAGATCCCTACAGTTCAGTCCCCCGACCTTCTGCTCCTCAACCATAGAAGTCTGTGGGAACTCACACTTCCAAGAAAACTGCGGGGAAGAAACAGCTTGCGGAAAGCAGTGAAGACAGCATGGATGAATCTAACTCCAGTTCTGAGGAAGAGGAGAGACCCCTGTCTATGGGAGTCATCTCTGAAGCAACAACCAAATCACCTACAGCAAAAAGAAAGCAACAGAGATCTCTGCAGACAGCTCAGACCCCGACAGCTCTGAGGATAAAGGAGCTCCTCCCAAGCCAGCCAGTGCCACCAAGAATTCCTCAAATAAGCCAGCTGCCACTACCAAGTCACCTGCAGCAAAGTCAGCTGCAACTCCCAGGCAAACTGCAGTCAGTGGCCCGAAGTTTCTGACAAGAAAAGCTGACAGCAATTCCAGTGAGAAGAAGACAAAGATCACTGTGGCCACCCCTAAGCCCAAGGTGACTGCCAAAGCAGCTCCTGCCAGGCAGGTACTTCAGGATGGTTGGGTCTGCAGCTCTGATTCAGACAGCTCCAGGAGTGAGGAGGAAGAGAAGACATCTGAATCCCCAGTTGAGAAGAAGCCACAGAAGGCAGCAGCAGGCATAACCCCTTCCAAGCCAGCCTTGGAAAGAAGGTAAAGGCCGAGGGCAGCAGCAGTTCTTCCTCTGATAATTCCAGTGAGGATGAGGAAGAGAAGCCCAAGGGCAAGGGCTCTCCAAGTCCACACCCAAGGCCAATGGCACCTATGAACTGACTGTCCAGAATGGAAAAGCAGCTAAGAACAGTAAGGAGGAGGAAGAGAGCAAGAAGACAAGAAAAATGTAGCAGTGGCAGTTTCCACACCAGGTTCAGTAAAAAAGTAGAAGCAAAATGAGGCTGTCAAGGAGGCAGAGACTCCTCAAGCCAACAACATAAAGCTTCAGACCCCTAACAGAGTTCCAAAAAAGAAGAAAGGAGAAAAAAAGGCATCATCCCCATTCTAAAGGGTCAGGGAGGAGGAAATGGAAATGGATTCAGGAGTGGCACACAACTTGATGCCAAAGGAGGTGCAGCTGGAGACTGAAAGAGCGAGCCAATCCGGTTTTGAAGTTCACCAAGGCAAATCCTTCTGGCACGAGAAAACTAAGAAGCAAGCAGGGAGGCTCAACCTCTGTCCAGGTCCTTTCGTTCAGTTTGGCAGAGAGTGACTGGGCCATCTTTGGTGAAGCAGGAGTGATGATCAAACACCACTCACTTTCTCCAGTGGACCGGAGAGCCCTCAGCTCTATAGGTTGGGGCCTTGATGAGGATGAAAGCTCAGAGTAGGTCCTAAGACTTTACAGTGGAACATCCCCTCTTGTCCTTTTCTATATTCCCAGTTTTGTGCAGATTTGTTTTTGAGTGTTAAGTAGCAGGGACAAAATAAGGGGAATGCTATTTTTTAAGAAAATTGATTTCTACTGTTGTCCCCTTCTTCCTTTTCGGTGAAAGTCCTCATACTAAGAAGTTTGTATATTTTATATTAAATCACTCCCTATTGACTTTTGTTGTGATTTTCAGAGGTAGAGCCCCATGGATAAAAATCTTAGCTATGGGCCAGAATACAGTAAAGGGTCGTATGTATGTCTTGTTACAGTTAGAAGAAAAATTCTGCCTTTGTGAGTGCACATGTCCACATTGCATCCCTCTCTCCCTCAAAACCCTAGAGAGGGATACTAAAGAATGGTTAATCTATATGCAATGCCTATTAAACATGCACTATGTACTTCATCCTCATTCACTGGGTCTGGGGCTGAAGACTGAGGCCAGCGTGGACCTAACCTACTTTTTGGAATAAAATTTGTTGTTTTGTTACAGGCAAAATTCTGGTTTGCTGTGAATGCCTTGGGTCAGTCTGAATATATTTTTTCTGTAATTTCATCATTATTACATGATGTTTGCAATACATGCTTTGCTTTTTAATTTGAAAGCAAACTTTTCTACTGCTGAAAGACATTTTTTGACGACTTGACTATTGCTAATATTGAGTACTGAGTCGACTGCATTCTCTCATTTTTACATTATAGAGAACAAAATCACATTAATTTGAAAAATAAATATCACTTGGTATTTCCGTCTTGTCTCCAGAGGTGATACAGAATTGGTTTCATTAATTCCTACATGGCTGGGATCAAGAAAGTAGGAAACAAAACCTTTAAAACCTCAATTCTCAGTAGGAAGTAGGTTACATTAGGTGAATTTTTAGGTAATCCATATATGTTCTAATGGGTTTAGAAAGAACCTTACAGAGCATATTACATGATAAACCTGAGTGGAGTGGGTTTGGGAGAATAAACTAACAGGATTATTGTGTCTTGTACTTGCGTAATTGACGTGCCCCCTTCAGAACCTGAACTGTTAGTAACAGTGGCAGTAACACCACCAACCAGTGAGCAGAGATACAGCTCTTAGGCCAAGCTGGACTCACCATATGGCTGTAGGAGGTGACTGACAAGCAGCAGTGCTTAGCCAGACCAAGACGAGGGGGAGGAGTCAACAAGCTTTCTGGAGGTTGAGGGCTTCCAGTGGTGGGAAACTGTGCCCCAAGCCTTTATGGATGAGTTACAGGTCTTAACATTAGTCTCCTCCTGCATGGTTTCCACACCCACTAACTAACCTGATGATAACCTGGTTTTCCACGTGACTGCCTCTAGGAAGAAAATGTACTGTTCATGCTGACATTGGTATTTCAGTCTGCATGATAAAAGTTCTACATCTTACTACAAAATAATAAACTGGCTGGTTTATAATGGATCTTAGGAGTTTTATTGTTGTGAGTCTAAACCCCTTCCATTCCCTGCCCAAACCAGAACAACCTGGGTGGCAGGTAGAGGGCTGGGGTCCAGACCTGTGAATTCCCTGCAGAAGCTTCTTAGAAGCAGCTTACAGGCTTTTGGCCACAGCTTGTCTCATCGTGCCTTTTCCAGGCTATCTTCCAGCCTGGGCATAGTCTAAATCGGGGGTTGGCAAAATGACCTATGGGTCAAATCTAGCTCATGGCCTATTTTTATATTACCTAGGAGCTAAGAATGGTTTCTACATTTGTAAAGGTCTTTAAAAAGGAGGCATAAGATGTGGCAGAGACCTTATCAATGGCCCACAGAGCCTAAAGTATTTAGGATGTGGCTGTTTACAGAAAAGGGGGCTCCTGGTCTAAATGAGTGATCTGTGAGACACCAGCTATTCACTGGAATCATCTGGGGAACTTGAAAACACTGATACGCAGAGGCCCATTCTGAGATTTCTTAGTCCTCTCTGGTGGGACCTGGGTGCTAAGATTTTTTAAAGCTCCCAGGTGATTCTAATGAACAGCTGGCGTTGAAAACCACCTATCTAAGAGTATTTGAAAAGAAATGATTGGTATTTCCCCCATTCATGCTTCCATTTTCAAATGTACTTGTTAAAAATAATAACATAAAACGAAATTTTGTCTCAGTGCCATTTCCTGAAACCTGTTTCTCCTTCCAGAGAGTTTTTAGGTACGCACTATTACATGCGTCCTCCCCTCCCTTTTCCTTGCACAAATGGGTTATATGTGCAGTGTTTTGCCACTTTTACAGGTCGTTTTACAGCAGAATACAGCAGCTCACTTTTAATGGCTCTGCTGTGTGGTACTCCATTGTGTGGAAATAACGTAAGTTATTTAAACTAATAGTTTATGGGCAGATGTTTAGGATGTTTGAGGGTTCTGCTGTTACAAATAGTGTTACAGTGGATAGTTTTATACAAGAGACTGAGTGTCTGTGTGTATTTTTTGTAGGACATATTTCTAAAAGTGATTACTGGTTCAAAGGATATGTGCATTTAACATTTTGATCACTATTGCCTTTCGGAATTACTGCACTAATGCATGGTTCCAGCAATACTGTACCAAAGAGCCTGTTTGCTTGTCCTCTTGCCAACCATATTTACCAAATTGATCTTTGCCGCTTTGATACATGAAAATGCTCTTATTTCTGTTTGCTTGTTTTTTGTTTTAAATTAACCATAAAAAATAAAGAAATTTACCTTTTTTTCTTTTGTGAACCATGCCGTTAGAGTCATATCTAAGAAATCTTTTACTAATACAAGGTTGCAAATATTTTCAACAATTTTTCTTCCAGGAGATTCGTATTAGTCATTTTGGATATTGTATTTAGATATATGATTTATTTTTAATGAATTTCTAAGTATACTTTGTAATGAATAGACTCATCTCCTTCATTTTAAAAGAAACAACAACATACGTGTGAGGGAGTTCTGCTTCCAAATTCGCTGTGGTTAAACTGTAAGACTGGGAGCTAGAATCAATGAATTCAGGCCTAGCTCTACTACTTCCTTTTTTATTATTATTTTAGGACAGGTTCTTGCTCTGCCACCCGGGCTAGAGTGCAGTGGCGCGATCATAGCTCACTGAAGTCTGAAGCTTCAACCTGCTAGGCTCAATCCATCCTCAAGCCTCAGCCTCCTGAATAGTTGGGACTACAGGCACACACCATCACGGCCGGCTACTTTTTGTACTTTTTTGTAGAGACGGGGTTTCACTGTGTTGCCCAGGCTTGTCTCAAATGCCTAGACTCAAGCAATTCGCCTGCCTTGGCCTCCCAAATTGCTAGGATTACAGATGTGAACCACCACGCCCAGCCTCTAATACTGAATGTAATAAGTATGATCATCAGCAGGTCACCTGACCCTTCTGAGCCTGCTACCTTATATCTAATGTAAGTGGGTGTGATTGATTGACTCCAAAGCTCCTTCTGATTGCTAAGATTTTCTCTTAACAGTAGTTGATATTTTTACTCATTATTGGTCTCACACAAAACAGCCAGCCATAAATTTCTCTGATGCTCTCTTTTTACTGTTTTACGTAGGTTAGCTTGGATCATCACTTTAATAAAATTGACTATTAAAATCTAGGCCGCTATATGGGATTATAAACCGGATGTTTTTCTTTTCTTTTTTCTTTCTTTTCCTTTTTCTTTTTTTTTTTTTCTTTTTTCTTTTTTTCCTTTTTTTTTTTTTTTTTTTTGAGACAGAGTCTTGCTCTTGTTGCCCAGGCTGCAGTGCAATGGCGCAATCTCGGCTCACCACAACATTTGCCTCCCAGGTTCAAGTGATTCTCCTGCCTCAGCCTCCCGAGTAGCTGGGATTACAGGCATGTGCCACCACTCCTGGCTAATTTTGTATTTTTAGTAGAGATGGGGTTTCTCCATGTTGGTCAGCCTGCTCTCGAGCTCCCGACCTCAGGTGATCTGCCCACCTCAGCCACCCAACGTGCTGGGATTACAGGTGTGAGTCACTGCCCCTGGCCCCAGAATATTTGTCTTGATATGATTGTGAGGTCTCTAGATTTAAAAATGCTTTATATTGAAAATTTTACATCCTGAAAAAAATGTACCTTTTATTTATTTCCCAACTTAAATATTTCAAAGGAATTTGTGCTCTATCAGAGAAGATTACACAAAACAAAAGACTTGTGACAATTCAGTTATTTAACCCTGTGACAGGTTCGAGGAAGCGCTCACACAGCTGTGAGGGGTTCCCACAGACAACGTAGTCATGACTGTTCTACTACTCCTTTTCTTGTCAATGAGGAAAGCAGAGTAAAGGTTTGCGGAAAATAGTTTAAAGAAGATATTTAACTTTACTGGATTGCAACATAAGGTCCTCATTTTGGTAACTATATATATTGTACGTTTCCCCTAGTTTTAGGAAAGGAAACTGCTTGTCTAAAATGGTGACAACTCAACCATATGTTGACAATTCCCTTGGCCAGTGGGAAGTCATGGGTTTCCTTTGTGTGATAGCAAGCTAGGGCTCATTAGATTCAAATTCCAGGGACATACAGAAGCTGAAACCCAAAACACACACTTGGCTGTGAATCCAAGAACATACATTTTCTACCAAGCCCTGCAATCATGGCAGTGAGAGTTTGGGGGATATGCACAGTGGAAATACTAAGAGTTGGGAGCCCGATGATCTGAACTATGGTCCTAGGACCTACCATTGTGCATCCTAAGGCAATTCATGACAAGTATTTGGCTCATGTTTTTCCATTTGTAAGGAAAAAAAAGACTAAATAATATCTGAGAACATTAGAAATGATTTTGTAAAGCCAGTGGCAGAAAATTGATGCCTAAAAAAAAATTGCATCTATTGATTTACCAATGCTTTGGAGTAGCCAAAATTAATGTCAAAGGTGGACCTTGACTCTGCCTTCAGATATGCTCTTGGCTCAAGTTTGCATGAGTGTGAGAACCTTCTGCTTTTTTTTTTTCCTAAGAAAATCTTGAATAGAGCTCTCTAATTCCACCCATGCTTGTAAACAATTCGCCTTACTCAAATGTTGTGGAGACAGATGAGCCCTATGTTAATCACACCAAATAGCCACTTATGATATTTTTACTAAGGGGTACAACTTTTATCTCATGGCATCTCAGTTTCCACAGCTCAGATGAAACATAATGGTTATGCATGAGTATTGCTGTGGGCTCCCACACACATATCTTATTCCAAATAGTCCAAAGTGTAAAACTTCCTGTCAAAACAAGTCAGATCAGCAAAGGACTAGAAAGTTGACTCACTTGGTTTTCCCCTGGTGTGGTATCATGCAAAAAGTATATCTGGTTCTTGTCACCTCCTGGACTCCAGGCACAGAGGTCCTAAAACTTTGAGGATTTCTGAGTGATAAGTATGTCTCCTGTTTTTTTACTGGGTCCCTTTTATTATACATGAGTTTATGATAATGAGGTGACTTAGAATGGGGCTTTATGGTCTTAGGGTGAGGCTGGTCAACAGAGAGACCCAGTGATTCTGGGTTGGAACATTCAGTCCCACCCACCAACCTCTTGGAAGATGAATGGGGGGCTACAGACTGAAATCTAAAACACTCTTTAGAAAATTATATTTGGAGAGCCTCAGAATTGGCAGATACATCCATGTTCTGGGAGGGTGGTGCCCCCAAATCCACAGGAGCAAAGCTCCTGAGCTCACGCTCTCACCAAGCCTTGCCCAATGTACCTCCTCAACTGGCTGTGCATTCGTTTCCTTTATAGTAACCTGGTAACTGTGAGCAAAGTGCCATCCTGAATTATGTGAGCTGTGCTAACAAATCAGCCAACCTGAGGAGGGGGTTGTGGGAATTCCCAATTTATAGCTGGTCTGTGAGAAATATGGGTAGCTTCAGGATTTGTGTTTGGCATCTACAGTGGGGGCAGTCTTGTGGGACTCAGCTCTGAAAGCTGTGGAGCCTGATGCATACTCCAGGTAGCAGAATTGAATGAAATTGTTGGACACCCAGTAGGCATTTGGAGAATTGGTCATTGGTGTCAGAAAACAGCCCACCTTCCTATCCCCCTTTTCCATCAATATTGTTTATAAATGAACTGTCCATTAAGGTCATCATCTTTATGAAGGGGCCCAGGTCCTATGAGGGGCAGTTGAAAGGACTGGGAATGTTTAGTATGAAGACTCAAAGACTAGGGTCTGAGTGGACTCTAGGGTACATGTGTACAACGTGCAGGTTTGTTACATATGTATACATGTGCCATGTTGGTGTGCTGCACCCATCAACTCGTCAGCACCCGTCAACTAGTCATTTACATCAGTTATAACTCCCAATGTATTTTTCATGCTTTCATTTCACATGCTCAGTCAGATCCATTTGTAATAACTCTTTCAACGTCTTTGTCCACTAATTCTATCATTTGTGCCATTTCTGGAGTGATTTCAATTCATTGATATGTCTATTCATTCTGCCTCATATTTTCTAGCTTCTTTTTATGAATAATAGTTTTTACTAAATATCATGTATGAATTTTATCCTTTTGCAGCCTGGCTATTCTTGTATGCCAGTACATGTCCGTGAACTTTGTTCTAGATCTCAGCTAATTTACTTGTAATTATTTGTATCCTTTTAATTTTTTCAAGCTTTGTTAAGTAAGAGAAGAGCATCAGTGAGTCTAGGACTTGTATTCTCCCATAAGGGAGGTGAAACTCTACTATGGAACAGAAACCCTCCCTATTAACCGCCCATTTAAGCCTAAGACTTGTTCCCTTGTTTCAGTGTTCATTTCACTGCTGTCTGATATTTTACTTACGTACATAGGTCTGTCAGTCTTCAGCTGAAGACTCAAAGAAGACTGTCAACAGGTATCTAGAATTCTCTCTCTTTTTCTCTCTGTCTCTGTTTTGCTGCCTCCTCTCATCTGCGATACTCTGTGCCATTCATTCAAACAATGGACCACCAGGGTCCTTCTGGGTCCCCCTTACCTGGTCTGTGGTCTGGAAACACTTCACGCAGTTAGCTAAGGCAACGATAGGGTTTGCCTTATTTGTTTCCCATTCTAAAGGGATTAGTCTCCTTATCAACTGATGTCCAATATTTTTAAAGTCACAATTATATGTATTTGTGCACTTTTAAAGTTGTTGTTTTTCTTTTGGATGGGAGGGTCAATCTGTTTCCTGTTATGCTATCTTGGATGGAAGACAAAATGGGAAGTTATTTCTTGAAAGAGATCTAAATGGCATTATTTCATGACAGATAGAGTCAGCCACAAAGGGATAGGATAAAATATTATGATTAATGTATAACCTGGGCCCTGAGAGAAGAGCATAAGACATTCAAGATACCAGTTTCTGGAAGGAACAATAGCAAATGGTGGTCTCAGATTCTTTTGATCCCCTCTGTAACCACTAACAAGCAAAGCTTAGTGTCTGTGATGGTTAATACTGGCTGTCAACTTGATTGAATTGAAAGATATAAAGTATTGATCCTGGGTGTGTCTGTGAGGGTGTTGCCAAAAGAGATTAACATTTGAGTCAGTGGGCTGAGAAAGGCAGACTCACCCTTCATCTGGGTGGGCACAATCTAATCAATCTAATCAGCTGCCGACAAGGCTAGAATATAATCAGGCAGGAAAATATGAAAAGAGAAAATGGCCCAGCCTCCCAGCCTCCATCTTTCTCCTGTGCTGGATGCTTCCTGCCCTCAAACATCAGACTCCAAGTCTTCAGTTTTGGAACGAGGACTGGCTCTCCTTGCTCCTCAGCCTGCAGACGGCCTATTATGAGACCTTGTGAGAGTGTGAGCTAATATTGAATAAACACTTAATAAAATCATATATATATGTGTGTGTGTGTGTGTGTGTATATATACATATATTCCATTAGTTTTGTTCCACTAGAGAACCCTGAGTAATACAGTGCCCTTGTTCAAAGTTGAAGTTTTTTTCAATTTTATATATTAGTATGTGTATATATGTACTAATGAAATACATATAAATGGAATATATATACATATATATTCCATTAGTTCTTTTCCTCTAGAGAACCCTGATTAATACAGTGCCTTTATTCAGAGTTGATGTTTTTTCAACTTTACATAAAAATTGAACAAAATTATTACTGAAAAATTTAGGATTTTTTAATCTACATCTAACTAGCAATATAAATAAAGACACCATCTTCACTTACGCACAGCTTCAGTACAAGTCTCTCTTAACACAGACTTGGTCACTTACACAAAAGTGTTGCCTTTAGCTCCACTCACAAGAAATCTCGAAGCTACTCTACTGTGCTGGTGTCTTCGAACACGTAGATATAGCATCAGTCTTCATCAATATTCATTCAGAGCTAGGGAGGCTGAATCAGGCGAATAAATGAGGGGAGATGAATGGACTGGCAAGGGCAGCAACTAAGACTGTAGAAAGATAGATTCACCTTCTGCTTGATGCAAAGAGGAAAGCCTCCATGTTATATTACAAACTAAATAGAGTTGAACAATTTATTCTAGGATTTCAGAGGAAAGATCTTCAGCATTGAGAACGGAGAACCCAGAAATATTATGCTAAATACGTGAGAAATGTTAGAAGACACTTTTTCTTTCCTGAATTTACATAAAAGAAAAGTAGACGTAGGTCATTCAACATCAATATTTTCAGCCACTGCTGGAGAATGGACCCTAGTAACAACGACTGCACATCGACAAATGGACCTTTTATTTTTATTATCGAATTATGCGACCTAAATTATACATTCCTACTCAGCTAGCACTACACTTCAAAAGACAGATTTTTATAGCTGTTAAGAAAGCATACAAAAGAAGCCAAATGTGAAATAGTATTGCTTGCCTTTACTTTTTAAGCAGGACAAAAGAAATAACACGTTCAGTAATTGATTGGAATAATGGATTCCGGTATTTATTTAACTATTAAGGAAGGAAAAATGCTGACATGTAAAATAAGAAATGTTAAACTTCTTGATTTTTAGTTGGAAAGATTAAGGAGTCATCAACTTGTTATGTGTTATTACTTTCTAACATTTTATATTTCTTAAAACTGTGGAGCAATTTTGAGCTTATGTCTCCTTTAAATAGCATGAGATGAGATGGGGTCAAAAAATAGAATATGTTATAAATTTATACTCACTGCGGTCCAAAGGTTAAATTAGCTACTAAAATTAGTAGTGAGGCCCTCATTCGTGGATATGTAAAAGTAGAGTCTGTGTAAAAATTCTTCTTCACTTAATGCATTATTCAAGATTCCCCAGATAAACAGAAACAATAGGATATATATGTAAATATGTGTGTATATGTATATGTGTACATATGTGTAGGTATGTGTATATATATTTTTATATATCCTATTGTATATAAAATACATACACATATAAGAGGAAGTTTATTATAGCAATGGTTCACACAATTATGGAGACTGAGAAGTCACATGATATGCCATTTGCAAGCTGGAAAACCAGAAAATCCTCTGGTTTAATTCTGCTCGAGCCTGAAGGTCCAATAACCAGAAGAGTCAGTCCAAGGTTAAAGGCTTAGAACTGAGGTGGAGAAGGGGAGGAATTTTTCCTTTTTCCACTTTTTTATGTAATTTGAGCCTTCTATTTATTGGATAATGCCCATTCACAGTGGTGAGGAGAAATCCCTCTCTCTCTTTTTAAATTTAGCCTACTAATTCAAACACTAATCCCTTCTGAAAACACCCTCACAGACACCCCTAGAAATAATGCTCAATTCACTATCTGGGCCTTCTGTAACCCAATTTGATGGGTAAAATAAGCCATCACTTTTATGCTTACTATACTATTAGTGAGAGAGAAGGAGGAGAAAGAAAGAGGAAGGAAGAGAAAAAGTAATAAAGTAAAGGGAAGAAAAAGTGAAAGAGGGAGGTGAAGAACCAATGTACGAAATGGCACATTTGAGGAAGTGCAAAAGACAATATGCCCTTTCAATTATAAATATGCTAAGCTGATAAAGCTGCAGACATTGACAATAAGGCTAAAATGTGGCACACTCGGGAAAAAAATAAAGCCTCTGTATTTTTTAACAATTTTGTATTATGTCCTTTTGAAATTGCAAAGCCAAAAGCCATAAATACTATCTATGCATTTAAAAAGCCACTTCAAACACTTTGAAATGGGTAATAGATGATAAATATCATGTCCAATAGAAATATTTTAATTTAAATTGTAAATGTTTTATCATCAGCTATTAATTAAAAATTGTTTCAAAATCAATAGAGAACGAGGAGGAATTACTGAATGCAGGAGAAAGAATGAGGAAAGCCTGTATATAAATATTGGATATGTAGGAGAAAAAAATGAATATAGTATCCTTTTCTGATTTTACCTGTCTCTCTGCGCATACCCCTTACATATTCTATGCAAAGTATGCAATTGTAGTCAAGGAGTTACTGTCTTACATGCCTAAGAAAATGAACTGGTGTACAATACGTACAAAGAGGTCATCACACTGGAAATTAAATTTAATCTTTTTAAAATTAAATCCCTATTTTTAGTGGCATTGCAATGTTTGTATCTCAGGAAGAAAACACCCCATCCAATCCACAAACAGCTATCACATTGAAAGAAGACAGAGTCATTGTGATCATAGCTATCAAAAAGAAGTATTAAAAGGATAGTATGGAATTCAACCCAGCATGACCACAGAAGTGGGACGCTCAGTCAGCCACGCCTGTATTGTGTTCATCCACATGAGCTAAGAGCTCCACCCACGGCCTTAGTTTCAAAGCACCTGTCATGATGAGGTGCCAGATTTCTTTATTTTCTGGTTGATTCAGAGACAGAAAGTATTTTCATTAAAGATCTTGGATAAATATGTCAAATCACTAAATAATATCAAACACTGAAGACTTCAATAAGTGAGCCAGTGTGTGCGTGTGCGTGTGTGTGTGTCTGTGTGTGTTTAGGTAAAGTATTTATTAGGGTGAAAAAGCAGCATTCCCTGTTTGAATTCTTGTTGTTACGGATGTTTCTATCTTTGCAACCATAGAAATGGACACGAGAAACGGCTCTTATTATTTGGGGGTGTCATAGAGGAATGTTGAATTTTATCAAAAGTTTTTTCCATGTCTATTGAGATAATCATATGTTTTTTGCTTAAAATTCTATTTATGTGGTGAATCCCAATTATTGATTTGTGTATATTGAATCAATCTTACATCCTAGGAATGGAGTCTACTTGATCATGGTGAATTAACTTTATGATGTGCTGTTAGATTCACTTTGCTAGTATTTTGTTGAAGATGTTTACATCTAAGTTCACTAGGGATATTGGCCTGTAGTTTTCTTTTTTCTTTTCCTTCTTTTTTTTTTTTTTTTTTTTTTTTTTTGGTGTATCTTTGCCAGGGTTCAGTATCAGGGTCATGCTGTCCTTTTAGAATGAGTTATGGACGCATCTCTCCTCCTTGATATTTTGGAATAGTTTCGCTAGAATTGGTACCACGTTTTCCTTATATATCTGGAAGAATTCAGCTATGAATCCATCTGGTCTAGAGTTTTTTGGGTTTTATGTTTTTCTTTTATTACAGATTCAAATTTGGAACTCAATATTAGTCTGTTTAAGGTTTCAATTTTTCCTTGTTGTTTTTGATTTGCTTATTTGGATCATCTCCTTTTCTCTGTTAATCTAGTTAGAAGTCTATTGATTTTGTTTATCCTTTCAAAAAACCAAGTTTTAGTTTATTTGATTCTCTGTATGGATTTGGGTGTCTCAAATTCATTCAATTCTTCTCTAATTTTAGTTATTTAATTTCTTTTACTACCTTTGGGGTTATTTTGTTATTGTTTTTCTAGTTATTTTAGGTTTGCTGTTTACCTAAAAAATATCATTCTGAACATTAACCTGGGGAAAGAATTTGAAACTAAATCCTCAAAAGCAATTGCAAAAAGAGTTAAAATTGACAAGTGGAGCCTAATTAAAGAGTTTTTGCGCAGCAAAACAAATGAAACAAAACAAAACAAAAACATATTAATGGAGTAAACAAACAACCTACAGAATGGGAGAAAATATTTGCAAAGTATACATCTGACAAATGTCTCATACCTACAACCCATAAAGAACATTAACAACTCAACAAGCAAAAAACAAATTACCCCATTAACATGTGGGCAAAAGACATGAACAGACACTTCTCCAAAAAAGACATAAAAGTGGCCAACAAACATAAGAAAAAAATGCTCAGCATCACTAATCATCAAAGAAATGCAAATCGAAACTACAATGAGTTATCATCTCACACCAGTCGGAATGGGTATTACTAAAAAGTCAAAAAATAACAGATGCTGGTGAGGTTGTGGAGAAAATGTAATTAATATTGTTGGTGGGAATGTAAAATTACTTCAGCCACTATGGAAAGCAGTTTGGAGATTTATCAAAGAACTTAAAACAGAACTACCACCCAACCCAGCAATCCCATTACTGAGTGTTAAGAACTTACCTAAAGAAGAATAAATCATTTTACATAAAAGACTTGTAAACTTGTAGGTTCATCACAGCACTATTCACAATAGCAAAGACATGGAATCAACCTAGATGCCCATCAGTGGTCAATGGGATAAAGAAAATGTGATACATATGCACCATGGAATACTACACATAAAAGAGAATAAAATTATGTCCTTTGCAGCAACATGGATGGAGCAGAAGGTCATTATACTAAGCAAATTAACACAGGAATAGAAAATCAAAGTATCACATGCTCTTACTTATCAGCAGGAGCTAGGCACTGGATACACATGGACATAATTAAAATCAACATACAAAGGGAACTATGAGACTGGAGAGAGTAGGAAGAGGATAGAGGCTGAAAAACTACATATTGGGTACTCTGCTCACTACTTGGGATATGGAATCATTTGCACCTCCAACATCAGTGTCACACAATATACCCATGTAACAAACCTACACATCAACCCCCGAATCTAAAATAAAAATTGAAAAAAATAAATAAAAAGAAACAGCAACAACAGAGTGATTTTAAACACAATAAGACCCTGATCTTAAGATTTCACCTTGAAGATAAACATCCATTTGATCATATTTCTTTTAAAACACTGTGAGATTGGCATAAGTAGTAAAAGTGTGTGTTTTCGTGCGTGTGTGTGTGTGAGTGTGTGTGTGTATTGCTTGATTTGAATTCTGGGTCCCTGGCCATTAAGGAGAATCAAAATTCAATTCTAGTCATATGTTCATTTATGAATTTGTCCATTATTCCCCAAATATATTTTCACTGGCCATTTTATGGTCCATATGGAATTAGAATTGAAGATAAAACGGTAAATAAGAGAGAGATTCTACCCACAATGAAAAAGAAAATCATAATGTGGAAGGTTCTATGGGTGTAGTCAAAGAGAGATACACCTAATAAAGGCAATCATTCACACTCAGTCTTGGTTTATGAGCATGACTGAGTTAGATGAAGGGATATGAACAGCATGGGAGGGGAGCATTGCACACAGAGTTTGCAACTTGGCCTAACACCTAACTGCAGAAGTGAGAGAGTAGCCATCCAGTGCACATATGCTGAAGCATTAAGTGTATGTGCATATGTGTGCATGTCTTTTATTAATTGGTGGCTATGATAAGGGATGAGGTGGTGAAACTCATGTTGAACATTTTCTCTGTGCTTCATGTTATGATATATGCCCAAAACAAATGAAAAACAGAGTCTGAAAGGACATCGTGACAAAAAAAATGATGTGTATCTATGACATGCCAGAAATATTGCTAGGCACACTCACTAACATTGTTGTCCATGTTTAACGTGTCTAGAACTTTACACAATTTGCTTTATTTAAACTTTCTGGAGAAATAGATCAATAGTCAATCATATTTTACAGATAAAGAGAAAAAAACTTCTAAAAATTTAAGTTAAGAAAAGCTTAACTTTTCTTAGTAGTAGAAGAGGATTCAAAACCAGATATAGGACAGATTGAAGCTGTATTTACAAGGCAATTACAAATGTGATCACTCTGTTTACACTTCTAATCTCCTACAATCCATTCTCAATACAATACATATATGTTATTTTTTTAAATGAGAATCACATTAGACATGTACAGAGACACACACACAAACACACACACACACACACCCCTATGGAAATACAACCCTTCCCACCTCCTTAAAGCATGCCACTGACTTTCCATGGCATGTGGAGCATACTCTCACTCCTAACATCAGTGTTTTACCTTACCTGGCCTATTTCTTTAAGCTCTGAGTTCTTTATGCCATTACTTAATATATTCCAACTGCCTATTCTCTGTGGTTTAGCCTGCCAGGCATTATGTTTGTTCTAATCTTTGCACTCATATTCCCTCTGCCAAGAAAACTCTTCGGTTCCATAGATGGCTTTATCCAACGTTCAAGTACTGCCTCAAGTATTACCTCCTAGAGTCAATTTCCCACCATTTCATAAAAAATGAGCACACTCATCTCCTGGTATAAGCACCAGTATGTCATCATGATCTCTTACATTTTTCAGTTTATTTACTGCCTAATGATACACAACGCTATACAATGCTTTTCCTTGCTTATTTATACTAGTTCTTTCATTATTATCTATAATCTCCTAGAGGATGTGGTAAATTTAATTTTAATTCATTGCAATGAAAATTTTCTGTGTTCTACTATAGAGTGAATTTTGTGTTACATATATGCTAAAATCAATCTAGGTTTCTTTTTCATGAGTGCATGTTTTCCTATTTCTATCACTCTATAACTTTTTAGACAATTAAATCTTTCATGTCCTTGGTTAATGTTCTGGTTTTCTTACTTTGTCAAATATTTGATGATTTTCAATATAATTGTGAATTTTTATGTTTTTCCTTTGACTCTACCATTTTTTTCCTATATTTGTTAGACCAAATCATTAGGTCAAAAAGTTTCAAATATTTCATGTCTGGTTAGTGGAAACTTCTAATCAGGATTGAAATTTTATTTTCTTTTTTTGTTTTACATGTTAAGTTTTCTTTTAATGATCTAAGCATTTTTATATCACCTTCCCTCTGTTATATTTTCTTGGTTTATCTTTTTTTACTCTTCATTTCTTACCTTCTTTTGGTTATATTCATGATCTATTTATTTCTTCATTTGAAAGATCCATTTTCTACTTCAAAAAATTTATGTAGCCTAACAATTCATTATTTTTAGATATTGAAATGATCACACACTTACAGAAAAGTTGATGATATAGTAAATTAAAAATGAAAAAAATACTTCAATTACTATAATCTGGAATAAAAAAGGAGACATTACTACCCACCTTATCTAAATACAAAATATTATAAAGAAGAAATGTGAAAAATGTTATGTTAAGAAACTCTATAGCTCAGATATAATTGAAAAACTGAAGAAAAAAAAATCATGAATCTAGGTAGAACTATAATAAACTTCCAATAAATGAAAGCTCAAGCACAGATGCCTTCAGTAAAGTAGTGAATTCCACCAAATGTTTAAAGAATCACCTTAACATAGAGCTAACTTCAAAATTCTTCTCAAAACAGAAAATAAGGAACACATCTTAATTCATTATTTCAGGCCAGTATCACATTAATCCCAAAAGCAGACAAGACTTCACAAAAAAGTATAGACCAATATTCATTATGATATGTACACAAAAAATCCTCAACAAAATTCTAGCAAACTAAATCTAGAAAAAAGGATCATATACCGTGACCAAGTGAGATTTACTCCAGAAATGCAAAACTGGTTCAATATGTCAAAATCAACCAATGTAATACACCATATAAATAGACTAAGAAAGCGAAACAAGACGAGCACATGTTCATCTCAATAAATATATAGTAAATCTGCTTTCCAAAGTCCAGCACCCTCTTAGTAAAAACATTCAGCAAACTAGGAATAGAATAAAAATATTCTCATGCTAATAAAAGCATCTATGAAAAGTCCACAGCTAACATCATACTTAGTGTCAAAAGAAGCAAAACTTTCCCTTTAAGATCAGGAACAAGACGAAGATGTAAGTGTAAAATAGTACATCCACTTTGGAAAACAGTTTGGTTCCTGAGTAAGTTAAACACAAGTTGCCATATGATCCAGCAATGCCACTCCTCGGTGTACACCCAAGTGAACTGTAAGCATATGTTCACACAAACACTTATATATGAATATTCACAGCATTGTTATTTCTAATAGCCCCAAAATAGACACAAACCAAATATCTATCAACAGATAAATAGATAAACAAAAGGTGACATAAAATACAATGAAATATTATTCAACCATAAAAAGGGATGCAGTGGTGACACACGGTATGACATGGATGAACCTTCAAAACATTGTGGTAAATGAAGGAAGCCAGGCACAAAGACCATATATTATATGATTCAATTTATATGAAATACCCAGAATAAACAAGTCCATAGAGGAACACAGATTACATGTCAGGGTTTGTGGTCAGAAAGGGAATAGAGCCTCAAACCTGTGTTTTTGTGTGTATGGTGATGAAAATATTCTGGAATTAGTGGTGATGGTTATACCTATAAATATACCAAAAACTGCTAAATCATAAACTTCAGATTGGTTAACTTTATAATATGTGAAATGTATCTCAATTTAAAAAACAAAAAATAACAAAATGAAAACATAGTAGATGCTCAATAAATTAAGCACTTTATGGAAAAGAGTATCGAGGATGAATATTCATCCAGTACAAATATCACCATATACATGATGTGTAGAGAAACAAAATATCAAAAAAAAAAAAAAAAAAAGAGAAAGTGCATGTGTGAAATAATGTGAAAATAACTAAATGTATAATAAGGAATAAATTAAATAAGATGTTATTAAATGTTGGCAAACATCTACAGTGGCCAACTAATATAATTACTGTTTAAAACTAAAACTGGTTGTTAGGACTATTTCTGGTCCTAATCCCAGCCCTATCAGTACATCTCACTAAAGTGTTCGAATCTGTCTGAGGAAACGTCATCATCATCCCAAAGCAGGAAGTTCGGGTGGCATGAATTCAAATAGTCTTGAAAACATTTAGTTCAGTTTATATGCTTTTGGGAAAAACAAAACAAAACAAAACACGCACATTGGAAGAACATTCTCATAGCAGTATTTCCCCCATTACATACCATGAATTATTTATGAACTGAGTACTTTACGATGAATGTAGATGTTTGTCAGGATTAAAAATAGCAGCTCTTTCAAAAGTTACTCCCCACTGCCACCCAGCTTCAACCCCTGCAAATGCTGATTGCTTTAGAACCAACACAAAAGAATCAGTAATTCACATAAGCAGGTAAGACTTGGGATTTTTTTAAGCACTATATTTTATTCTGGATTTTTTATGTCAGTGACCCGTTTTTACTATGCCTTGAAAATTTCCATTTTAGGAGACATTCAAAACAGCAACTCAGCTGGTGCTCTAAAAATGGGATTTGACTCATCTGATATAAAATTCAGTTCATACAGATGCAGTTTCAGAAGTGGCCATAAAATCAGGTTTTCTTTGGCTCTCATTGGCTCCTTCCCACTCTGTCTTTGATATCAAGGAAGTCATTCTGTCTATTATATTTTATTATTCCAATTATTTCAGCTTGCCACATTTTATAGTATTAATTATAATTCAACTAGAGATTTATATACTACACATCTGTCTCTCTGCAAGACAATTTCTATCCTCATTCAAATATGCATGTTGATAAAATTAACATGATTACCAGCAAATTAATTCTTTCATCTGTCATGGTTCAGTTTACCCTTCATGGCTTATTAAACTATTTTCCAACTTTATAAAAAGAATGAAAATAGTTTGATTTAAATATATCAGTGCCTATTGTTTTAAATCATTTTGATGAAATAAAAGAAAAAGATCTTGCTTCAATTTGAATCTAGTAAGTTTTGTATATGTTAGCAGTGTCAACAAAGGGAAATAAAGCAATTTTTGAGAATTTGATCTAAAATTTTCATGATACCATCTAAATTATAGAGTAAGCACTGTATTGACACCAGTGACATGGGGAAAGTGTATTTCTCTTGTTCCTATGTCGTTCTGGAATTGTCAAGGAGCTGGCTTAGGTTAACAAAAAGGACACTGAACCTGGAATAGAAAATCCCAGTTACTGATTTCAAATGAGGCATTTGCTATCTGCATCACTCAGAGAATTACAGCTAAGTATCCTGAATCTCAGGTCCAATGAAAGGAATGAAGCTATGTTTCTGTTTGATATCACATGAAGGGAAGGGAAGGGAAGGGAAGGGAAGGGAAGGGAAGGGAAGGGAAGGGAAGAGGGAAGGGGGAAGGGGGAAGGGGGGGAAAGGGGAGGAAAGGGGAGGAAAGGGGAGGAAAGGGGAGGAAAGGGGAGGAAAGGGGAGGAAAGGGAAGGAAAGGGAAGGAAAGGGAAGGAAAGGAAAGGAAAGGGAAAAGGGGAAAGGGAAAAGGGGAAAGGGGGAAGCAGAAAGGGAGGGAAAGGGAGGGAAGGAGAGGGAAGGAAGGAAGGAGAGGGAGGGAGGGAAGGAAGGAAGGAAGGAAGGAAGGAAGGAAGGAAGGAAGGAAGGAAGGAAGGAAGGAAGGAAGGAAGGAAAGAAGGGTAAAGGAAGAAGAAACCATTGCAAACCCAGAGGCTCCTTTGCTGGCATGCCTCTCTTTGTGGACCACTGTGATAGATAAAACATTTAGAGCAGCAGCTGCAGTTGAGGTCTTTCTTCAAAGAAAGGCAAAGCTCTAAGGAGGAATTCATGGGGAGGAAATGGGCACTGCTGGATCCAACAATCTAGCTATTAGACTATGAGCTACTCTGGAGCAGTCCAGGGCAAGACACTCCAAGAAGCAGTTCTGCAGGGGAATGGTTTGAGTACAAAAGCCTAATGGGGTCACTGGCAGAGCACTATAAGTCAGCTTGTGACCACATCATAAAGGGTGTCTGTCACATTAGTGGACCCATCCTCCCTTCCTCAGTATTGGTGTCTGCCCTTTCTGCCCACAGACCTAAGAGACAGTTTAGCACAGCAGTTAGTAGCTTGGTGTCTGGAGTTAGGATGGCTTGGATTCAGACTCAAGCTCTGCCATTTACTAATGCTGGAATCTTGTAAGTCTTAACCTCCCTGTGTCTTCACGTTTCTCATGTGTAAAATGGAGTTCTTATAAGTGTTGAAAGGAACACCTTGTATAAAGTGACTATTGGAGTGGATTGTCTCCATATGTTGATATGTCAGTGTTACTGGTTTTGATTAGGAAAGTGCATAGAAGAAAGTCTGGTTTTTTTTTTTTTTTTTTTTTTTTGAGACGGAGTCTTGCTCTGTCGCCAGGCTGGAGTGCAGTGGCACAATCTCCTCACTGTAACCTCCACCTCCCAGGTTCAAGCGATGCCCCTGCCTCAGCCTCCTGAGTAGCTGGGACTACAGGTGCTGCCACCATGTCTGACTAATTTTTTTTTTTTTTTTGTATTTTAGTAGAGATGGGGTTTTACCATGCTGGCCAGGATGGTCTCAATCTCCTGACCTCGTGATCCACCTGCCTCAGCCTCCCAAAGTGATAGGATTATGGGTGTGAGCCACCGCGCTCAGCCAGAAGAAAGTCTAAGAGACCCCGTTTCCAAAGTTGTCAGCCCACTGAAACTACTGCTGTGTGACTGTGGGATCCTTGTTCACCCTCCTTTCATGTTTCTCTGTTTACTCATCTGTAAGTGGTAATAAAATACCTTCCTCACAAGTTTCTCACTAGGATTAAATGAGACAACAGAGGGGGACAGGCATGCCGTGAATATCCACTAAATATGAGATGCCACTCCAGTGATTCTGGAGCAGCAAGGCAGGCCACTCTGAGGTCTGGCTGCATACATTCTCAGTCTAGGTCTTCTCTTTCTAGTGGTGTCACTGTCAGTGAATTACTTAGTCTCCTAGTTAGTATCCCAGGTTTTTCATCCGGGAAATGATAGAAACTACCTCACAGGGCTGTGTGGAATTAAATGAGTTTAAACGTGAAGCTTTTGGATTATTACCTGACACAAAAATTTGAAAAGAATTGTAGCCCTTATTATCATTGCTGTTATAATGATTAAGATGGTGAGGAGGAGGAGCATTTGAGTGAAAGCAACAGCATAGAGGTGCTTCCGGTTCTTATGTGGCAAGTGGTTTGGACACCCCACAGGGAAAGCTCCCCTACATGATCCCAGGACAGTTACAAGCCCACAGCCATTCATGGGGGCGAGCAGTAGGGGAAGCCCTCACAATTGTACTGTGAAGCCCACATGGGACAGAGAAGAGAGACTCTTGTCCCATTGGTAAAATCAATNCAGGGAAAGCTCCCCTACATGATCCCAGGACAGTTACAAGCCCACAGCCATTCATGGGGGCGAGCAGTAGGGGAAGCCCTCACAATTGTACTGTGAAGCCCACATGGGACAGAGAAGAGAGACTCTTGTCCCATTGGTAAAATCAATCACAACAAACTATGATTAAAACTCGGGAGGCTGAGGCCGGAGAATGGCATGAACCCGGGAGGCGGAGCTTGCAGTGAGCTGAGATCCGGCCACTGCACTCCAGCCTGGGCTACAGAGCGAGACTCCGTCTCAAAAAAAAAAAAAAAAAAAAAAAAAAAAAAAAAAAAAACCTCTATCTAATCTCCCTAGTAGATTTTCATGTATGTAGAAATTAAAGGCATCACATCTTTTTTTTCCCCCACAGTGGGGCGCTATATAGAAAATGCCTAGTATATGGTAATAAAATATTTGACTCTGGGAAGGCATCATATTTACATCTCAATAACTACAGAGCAGCAGCTTTAGACATTCTCTCTTCTAATATTTACCTGTGGAGCATCTGGTATGTGCCTAGGTCTGCTAGGCTCTGAAGAAACAATTGTGAGCAAGTTAGATACAGTCTCTTTCAGGAAGTTTAAAATTTGGTGGAAGGTATAAGAAAAAGTAAACATTAAAACCTCTACTTCTCTTCATTCTTTTACAAGTGTTTTTTATTCTTTGAGGACACATATGCCCTAAGTACAGTCAGGACACCTGTAAATAAGAAGATGGTGCCACTTTTGCCAGAGTAGGTCTCAGAATCCGTAATATTATTAAGAACTCTTCCTAATCAAAAAGCATCCTCTAAAAGCATAAAAATATAATATACCCAACTAGCTTATATTTTTGACAGTCGTTTATAGTAGAACACAAAATATCTGATAATCCACCGTTTGTCTGTGAATTCTGAATTCTATGAAAATAATGAACAGGAAGTTACCAGGAAATTGAACATTTTAAAGGTCATTCTAAGAGATGATAGCACAAAGACGGCAAAAGAAGCAAGACTATAAATGCTAAATTAATAAAATCTAAAGAGGAACAATGTGGATTTATCCTTTACATCATCCAGGAGATGAGAGAGGAAACAGAAGGCCTTTCCCAGGGAATAACAGTAATTGATAATAGCTTTAAAATAGCTTGTTCATTGAACTCATATTTTTAACTCATTTTTAAAGAGTAAATACTCTTAAAATGCAAAACATATTTTTCTTTAAAAAATAGGCATTTAAATTAGAAAAAGTGTAATGTCGGGAAAAATTCATGTTAATGAAAAGCTCTAGTAAACACCTTTGAATCAGAGAACAAGCATGAAGGTAAAGTTTAGAAAAAATAGAGTTGGAAAGACCCTGTGTTGGAGACTTCTTATTTCTACGCATGTGGAAATCGGGAGTCAGAATGATGACTTCATGACTCCAAGGTCCTATGGCAAGAGAGGTGCAAACCTGAGGTAGAGGCCGGAGTGCTATGTCCCCCAACAGAATCGTCAGCTTTTGTGCGGGGCCTGTAAGTGCCATTCTTCAATCCTAAAGGAAACACCATTCTAGTTTTGCTGAAAATGAGACACAGTGGTTCTTAGGTTTGGGGATGATGCAGCACAGAACACCAGTGAAAACTGGGTTTGGAACTGTCTAGATATCAGCTGCTTACTGTTGAACAGACTTAGTGAACAACCCAATAGTACTGCTGGGCTTATCAACATATACCCAATGGCCTCCTCTATGCAACAACCCAGCCTCTTCAATTCTTATGACATGAGGTGTTCCCTGCTTCCTTGGCTATTGTAGTAGCTTGAGTAGTGGGCATTGGGCTTCAGCTGGATTAATCAGTGCTTCCACTTCTTAGTCACAGTGATTGTCTTGAGGGTTAGACATGTAACTAAGCTTGGTTACTCTCAGTTATTCTCCAGAATCATAATTATACTTAGGTTATATGGTTTAGATGCTTGCCCCCTCATATGTTGTGTTGAAACATGATTCCCAATGTTGGAGGTGGGGCCTGGTGGGTGGTGATTAGACCATGTGGACAAGTTCTTCATGAATGATTTAGCACCCTTGGTGATAAGTGCATTCTCCCTGGCTTAGTTCCCACGAGCTCTGGTTATTGAAAGAGGCTGGGACCTCCTCCTTCTCCCTCTCTTGTTCCTGCTGTACCCATTTGGTGCTTCTGCTCCCCCTTCACCTTCTGCCATGATTGAAAGTTTCCTGAGGCTTCACCAGAAGCAGATATGGGTGTCAAGCTTCCTATACAACCTGCAGAACTATGAGCTAAAAAACCTCTTTTTAAAATAAATTACCCAGTCTCGGGTATTTCTTTATATAAACGCAAGAACAGACTAATACTCTAGGTATAAGAAGATTCATTTCTTTCTAGCTATGAAATTTAAATGCTAGGAGTTGAAGGGGGCCAAATTCCCACCAAGTGGAGAAAACAGAAGTTAAAGCCAGTGAATGATATGATGCAAAGATGAAAGATGGAGAAATTATTACAGTAATAGGGAGTCACTTAATCAAACTGTTTGTATCTATATTATTTTACCTCCACATTTTCATGAGCTAATACATTTTTATTGTACCTAAGAAATTTTGAGTTGTGTTTTTTATCAGTCTCAATGTGTCCTGTCAAATATTTTTGCTAAATAAATAACCTGAATGGCTACAACATTAAGAATACATGGATATTGTGCTAAAATTTTCTATGCTATTTACCTAATAACTATACCATAATCAGCTGCTACTTATTCAACACCTCTATCATTCAAGTTATTTTATGTTATCCACTTTATTTCTCACAAAAATATCTTCAAATAGGGCATAACTTTCTTTAGTATTTACATGATGGAATTAAAGTTTACAGAAAACAAGGGATCTGTTTATTGCACTCATGGCTCTTGAAAAGATCTGTATACAAACAGAGTGGCCCCCTGATTTTCCATACTGTATGTACATGCTACAGTAAAGTCTGTGCTGCCCCCTCCAAAATTCACGTTGAAATTCAGTCCCCAGTGCAGCAGTGAAACCTTTAGGAGGTCATTAGAGGGCTCATGGATGGGATTAATGCTTAAAGGGCCTCTGGGAAGTAGTCAGCTAGGCTCCTGTTTTCCCCCTTCTGCCCTTTTGCTGAGTGAGAACATGGAAGCACTGCCCTCTGGAGGATGTAGCAACGAGGCACCATTTCCAAGGCGGAGACTCAGCCCTCACCAAACACTGAACCTGCCTGCGCCTTGATTACGGACTTCCCACCCTCCAGATCAGTGAGAAATATGTTTCTATTATTTATAAATTATCTAGTCCCAGGTGTTTTACAATAGCAGCACAAACAAACAAAGACAGTAACTGGGACTGAGAAGTGGGGTGTTACTATAACAAATAGCTGAAAATGTGGGATTGGCTTTGAAACTGGGTAATGAGTCAAGAATGAATGAGTTTTGAGATGCCTGTAGAAAACCTTAGGATTGAAAAAGGACTCATTGGATAGGATACTATGCTTATTTCCTGGGTGATGAAATAACATATACAGCAAACCCCTGTGATTCAATTTATCTGTAGAACAAACCTGCACATGTAACCCTGAAACTAAAATAAGAATTTTTTTAAAAAAGAAAAAGCGTATATTGCCATGAATGGAGCATTAAAGGCAATTCTGGTGAAGATTCAAAAGAAGACAGCTGTAGAGAAGATTAAATCTTCTTAGAGATTATCTAAGTGGTTGTGATGAGAATGCTAATAGAAGTATAAGCAGCAATGGCTATTCTGATGACATCTTTGACAGAAGTAAAGAATGTCTTACTGGGAACTGGAGAAAAGGCCATCCTTAAGTGGCAACAAACCTGGTTGAATTGTATCCATTCCCTGGGGCTTTGTGGAAGGCAGAATTTAATAGCAATAAACTAGGATATTTGGGAGAAGAAATATCTAAGTGTTGAGGGTGTGGCGTGAGTTCCTTTGACTGGTCATAGTAAAATGTGGGAAGAGAGAAGCTAAGTAAAGGGAATATTTATCATCAAAAGGGAAGCAGAACCTAAGGATCTGGAAAGTTCTCAGCTTGTAAAAAATGAGAAATTATATTCAGCAGAAAACATCAATGAACATGAAGAAACCAAGTGCTACTCATCAGGACAATGGGAGAATGACCCTGAAGACCCTTCAGAGATTATCAGCATTGCCCCTCCCACTACAGGCCCAGAGTGCTAAGGCCTGGAAAACAGAACCATGTCATAAAAGGGGCTTCAGGTGCCCTTGGAACCACTCACTGCCCTCTCCTGCTTCAAGACTGCTCCCAGCATTAGGGAGCAGTGCTCATTTGTTTCCCTTTATGTGGCTCGAATGGTTCCAGGTGCAGCTTGGGACACCCCTCCAAAAGAAACAAGCCGTAAACCTCGGTGGTGTCTATCCCTGGCCAACTCTCCAGTTCACAGAGTGAATTACCTATGGAGACATGCTTACCTCCGAGTAGATGTCAAAGGATGTCTCAGAGAGCCTCGGGGCCCAGGCAGAGGACTGGGGTAGGGGCATGGCCCACATAAAGCATCCTCATGAGGGTTCTGAGGGGATCATGGGGCTCTAGTGGGATCCTGGGGCAGGGCTACTCTCAAGATGCCAGAGCTGTAGAGCTGCCAGTGTGCAGCTCCAGCCTGGGACAGTACCAGGCACGTGACTCCAACCCTGGAGAGCTGCCACGTGAACTGCACCCCGCGAAGGAGTGGGAGTGGGGCTGCCAGGAGCTTTGAGAGCCAATCCCTACTCCAGTGTGTTCAGAAGGTGACTCATGGAGGGAAATAATATTTTTCTAAAACGTTAAGATTTAGTGTTTGCCTTGCTAGGTTCTGGATTTGGATGGAACCTATTACCCCTTTCTTCCTTTCTGTTTCTCCTTTTTGGAATGGGAATGTCTATCCTATGCTTGACTCACTATTGTATTGTAGAAGCACATAACTTGTTTGATTTCTCAGGCTTACAGCTGAGATAAATCTGCCTCAGGATGAATCATACTTTAAGTCTCACCCATATTGGAATTAGATAATATTTAAATGAAATTTTGGACTTAGACTTTAAAGTTGATGCTAGAGTGAAATAAAACTTTGGAGGTTATGGAATGGATTGAGTACATTTTGTATATGAGAGGGACATACATTTTGGGAGATCTGGGGCAGCATGCTATGGTTTGAAAATTTGTGTCCCTCCCTAAATTTATGTTGCAGCTTTATCCCCAGTGCAACAGTATTAAGGGGCAGAGCCTTTATTAGGTGATTAGGCCATGAGAGCTCTGACGCTAGGGCATGGGCCTAGAGCCCTTATAAAAGTGTTTGAAGGGGTGAGGTCATCCTTTTTAACCTCCATCTGTTTTTGCCGCGGGAGGATACAGTAAAAAGTCACCAACTTCAAAAAAACAGCAGGCATCACCAGACACCAAACCTCCCTGCATCTCGATCTTGGACGTTCCATCCTCAGTACTGTGAGAAATAAATGTTTATTACTTACAGATTACCCATTCTCAGGTATTTTGTTAGTGTAGCACAAATAGACTAAGATACTATCTATACATGCCAAGTGAGGAGTTTAGTCTTTACGCTAAAAGTTAAGGAGATGTATTAAATGCATTTTTGACAAAACATGGGAACGATACAATTTGAGTTCAGTGTAGGGGATGAAGCAAATATCATATGTTAATTAGTATCATAACTTTCTCATTACGTGATCATAACTCTAAATGTAAGAGTGTCTCAAACAATACATCGTCCAAAGACCTTCAGCTGGCAGATGAAAGATCCAGGATCCAGAAACATAAAGTGCTTTTCAGGTTACGTTTTAAAAAATTGTTAACATAAAAGAATCTAATTTGGTCTCCTGGTTGAGTCATCCATTTACTCCATGGACATGTACGTTCTATTTCTGGTGCAAATCAGGACACTTCTTTGCATTACTTAATTGAAACTTCCTGGCCTAATAATCTTCGGTCAATTTATTTTCCATCTTAAGATACATCTTTGTAGATCCTTTATGTCTTCAGTAAGACTTTTTGAATTAAGAAAGTTATATCACTTTCATTAATTTTCATTAGCAAATGTTTGATTAAGCTACGACTTTAGAGAAACTTGACTCTGTTGGAATCTGCCATGGTGAGACTTAATGTTCTCTGACAAAGCAAATAGCTAACAGAACAGTTTTCACTATTTAAGAAAATCTTCAAAACAGGCACTGTTTCATTTTAATGTTTGTGAATAGCAGTTTGTTACGGAATTTTAATGGTTCGATTATAACAACCATTTCTAAAATGAATCACAGTTATTATCATTTAAGGTACGGCATAAATTGTCGATTGTAATTGCTTACAGACTTTCCTAAAACAATAATATGTCTACATAATATCTGGAGCATACTGTTGACTTAATAAACCGGGGAGGGGTCATCATAAAACTAAAACAAAAGATGGAATGACTGAGAAAGACTGCTGTAGCAATAAAGATTTACCATTTCCTCAAAGTAAAAATTAAACTGAAATTAAAGCAGCAAAAAAGGTCATTTTCACCTTCAAACTTAAAATCTTTATTGCATCTTCCTTTACTAGGGTCTGTGAGAATTTTACATAGAAAGAATGCTTGAAATTGTTTCAGTTAATGGATTTCTAGTGTGTTTAGCTATGGACCTCTCATTAGCAAATTATCCAGTCTCAATAGGAAAAATAGATTAAGGATGGATTTTTATACAGTTGAATCAAGAGCAAAAGTTTCCAGATATTTGTACCTCAATCTGACCCCATTCCCCATCTCCTATTCAATTTGATATGCCCAAGTCACCAATGAAGAGTGTAAACTCTGCAGCACCATTCTACTCATCCAATTATTTGACTGAAAATATTAAAACCAGAAAATAGACATGAATTTGCCAATACTTCAAACCTTATTAGTACAAAATCTGGACTAGGAAGTCAGGTTTCTTGGAGGTAATAGGGGGAATATTCCATTGTGCTGGCTATTGTTCAAGAATCTTAGGATTCTTTCTCCTACATTCACAATATTCTTCTGGAACTTGCAGGCTCTTGCTTTATTATTAAATGATTGAAAGCCCAATTATCCTTTGGCTAAAGAAATGAATTGTAGTTATCTGTAGAATCTGCCTGAAAAGGTGGCTATAATTCAAAATAATTTGGGAAAAAAATGAATATCCATTTTTATTTTTACCAAAACCAAAGAAGTCAAGGGAATAGAACATTTAAAATAGAAATGGTAAAACTTGAAGAGTTGGAACATTATTTTGTGAGCCAATATTCTATAGGTAAGTTAACAATCTTCACTTAATTCAAATTATAACCCTGTGTATCTTTGCCAGAGACAGAGCCTTGATTTTTGAAGTCAGACTTATCAAATTAATTTATCATCTGCTGAATTGATAAATCAGATTTCTGCTATAATACTGCCTTACACAAATCCCACAAATCTTAGTGGCCTACAAAAGTAAATATTTGCAGGTCAGTTACAGTAGGTTTCTTTCAGGATATTGGTTGCTATATTCACCTGCTTCCCAGGTAAGACAACACTATTGTACATACTGAACATCACATGCACCCACACAAACACAAACACACACTTAATGTATTTAGACAAATTCCCTAAAGAATAAATCTTTGAATTAAATATTATGTACTCTAAAATAATGTCAATTGATTATCTTTGAATTGCTTCTCTAATGACTTGGGATTCACCTAGTATTTTCCTTTTAAATTGTAATCTTCCTTACTGACTAATAAATTTGTAACATCAGTCCAACCAATCAATGGCCTTTGGTACATGAAGAACAAGTAAGGATCCTATATTCCTGTATATTCAAGACAATTTTTTCACTATTATTGTTGAGCAATTTCCACCAATAAGCAACTTTTTCTACTTACAGTTTCTAGTTCTCATACGTAGCATGCTGGCATGTGGAATCATTCATATGTGCCTGTCTGCAGAGGTATGGAGTTTTCTTTCAACTTTTATGTTCGTGCTGTCTTTGTCTCTCTTGCTCTCTCTCTCTCTCTCTCTCTCCATATTTCTTTTTCTTTTTCTCTTTCCATTATCAAAGGCCCATCAAATAGTGAAAAGGAAACTTAAAAATCAAACTGTCAAAAATTGTATTTATAAGCCTGCAGTTTCCTTGCTTATTTGATTTTTTTAATAACAAGAAAAGTGAGTATCCAAAGATTTCCCAGCCCATAGGTTTTTCCAAATGCCATTGTCTTTAAAACAAAAAGATGGGGAAAAATCTAACAGTGCAACAACAAATAAACTAACGTAACTAACTCCATTTTCGTTTAAGGGCCTTTACTCATTCCTCAAGACAGGCCAGGATAATTTTAGAACACAGAGATAAAATGCAAAAATAGCAACCATATAGCTTTTGAAACTAACTCTGGGATTAAAGAAGAAGTATGTAAACAAGTAAATATGTTTTGTTAATAGGAGCATCGTGAACTGACTAAAGACAAAGGTGTTCCCAACCTCCTCGGACCCTCTCTGGTTCCCAGATGTCTGAGGTCGCCAGTCACCTCCTGATCACAACCCCTTCTTTTCCCCCTGTCCTTAACACAAAAAGAGCCTGAAATTTGTACCAACTTGAGATGGCTAGTCCACCACATTCTCAGTTTGTTGCCTCTGCGAATAAACCTACTTTTCCTCCCACCAACCCTCACCTCTCAAGTTTTGGCTTTTGTGCAGAGAGCAGCTGGATTGCTGTTGACCCATGTCATGTCATTGTTACGGAACACCAGGGGTTTGGTCCAAATCTCATTGCTTACCACACCGAAAACCAGTCATCAAGACAATGAGCATCACCGGGGGGGGGGGGACAACTTTCTTTTACGGGTGACATCTGCCAGAGAGATGGGAGCCAAATCTCAAATCCATTTCTCCTCTCCGACAAAAGTTAGGGGTTTACACAATGGAGAAGGGAAAAAGAGAGGTGGGGAAGTGGAGTTGGCTAACAAGCGGCAGGTGGTCAGATAAGGGTTCTAGTATCTCATTGTAACCACAGGCAGAAAAATAGAAATTAGGGAGAGGTAAAGTAAGGAAGGGGAATTGGTCAATAGGCAGCAGGTGTATCTTATTGTCCACGTGTGGGGATCCCAATAGCCTCATCTCTCTAATATCTGGAAGGCCTGAAAGTCAGTTTTCTAAGAAAGGATGTAAGTTTAAAATTGGGCCAATTTCATCCTGGTTTCTGATCTTCAGTTCTCCAAGCAAAGAATTATCTTATTTGGAAAGTTGATTCTGTACCCTCGGTAAGTCCCTTTAGTTTGGGTGCTCAGAGGCTTTCAATATGCTTTTCTCTGTGATGTGTTTATCTGATCCTGACCCAGAGACCTGTTGTTTTAATTTTTTTCATTTGTATACTTTTAAAATGTTTAATTTTTTGTGTACATGGTAGATATATGTATTTATGGGGAACGTGACATATTTTGATACAGGAATACAGTGCATAATAATCACATAATGAAAAACAAGGTATCCATCACCTCAAACATTTATCATTTATTTGTGTTACAAACATTCTAATTATCCCCTTTTAGTTATTTTTAAATGTACAATAAGTTTTTATTGACTGTAAGCACCCCATTGTACCAGACCTTATTCATTCTATGTATTTTTTTTACCTATTAACCATCCCCACTCCCACACCAACTACCATTCCCAGACTTTGGTAATCATTCTTTTTTCTTATTATTATACTTTAAGTTCTGGGATACATGTGCAGAATGTGCAGGTTTGTTAGATAGGTATACACGTGCCATGGTGGTTTGCTGTACCCATAAATCTGTCATCTACATTAGGTATTTCTCATAATGCTATCCCTCCCCTAAGCTCCCAACTCCAACAGGCCCTGGTGTGTGATATTCCCCTCCCTGTGTTCATGTTTTCTCATTGTTCAACTTCCACTTATGAGTGAGAACATGTGGTGCTTGGTTTTATTTTCCCTTGTTAGTTTGCTGAGAAGGATGGTTTCCAGCTCCATCCATGTCCCAGCAAAGGACATGAACTCATCCTTTTTCATGGCTGCATAGTATTCCACGGTATATATGTGGCACATTTTCTTTATCCAGTCTATCATTGATGGGCATATGGGTTGGTTGCCTATGTCCTGAATGGTATTGCCTAAGTTTTCTTCTAGGGTTTCTATGGTTTTAGGTCTTACATTTAAGTTTTTAATTCATCTTGAGTTAAATTTTGTATGAGGTGTAAGAAAGGGGTTCGGTTTCAGTTTTATGCATATGGCTAGCCAGTTTTCCCAACATCATTTTTTAAATAGGGAAGCCTTTCTGCATTGCTTGTTTTTGTCAGGTTTGTCAAAGATTAGATGGTTGCAGATACGTGACATTATTTCTGAGGCCTCCTGTTCTATTCCATTGGTCTATATATCTGTTTTGGTATCAGTACCATGCTGTTTTGGTTACTGCAGACTTGTAGTATAGTGTGAAGTCAGGTAATGTGATGCCTCCAGCTTTGTTCTTTTTGCTTAGGATCGTCTTGGCTATACAGGCACTATTTTAGTTCCATATGAAATTTAAAGTAGTGGTTTTTTTTTTTTTTTCTAATTCTCTGAAGAAAGTCACAATGGTAGCGTGATGGGGATAGCATTGAATCTATAAATTACTTTGGGCAGTATGACCATTTTCACGATATTGATTCTTCCTATCCATGAGCATGGAATGTTTTTCCATTTGTTTGTGTCCTTTCTTATTCCCTGAGCAGTGGTTTGTAATTCTCCTTGAAGAGGTCCTTCACATCCCTTGTAAGTTGTATTCCTAGGTATTTTATTCTCTTTGTAGTAATTGTGAATGGAAGTTCATTCATGATTTGGCTCTCTGTTTGTTATTGGTGTATAGGAATGCTTGTGATTTTTGCACATTGATTTTGTATCCTGAGACTGCTGAAGTTGCTTATCACCTTAAGGAGATTTTGGTCTGAGACTATGCGGCTTTCTAAATATACAATCAAGTCATCTGCAAACAGAGATGATTTGACTTCTTCTCTTCCTTTTTGAATACACTTTATTTCTTTCTCTTGCCTGATTGCCCTGGCCAGAACCTCCAATACTATGTTGAATAGAAGTGATGAGAGAGGGCATTCTTGTCTTGTGCCAGTTTTCAAAGGGAATGCTTCCAGCTTTTACCCATTCAGTATGATATTGGCTGTGGGTTTGTCGTAAATAGCTCTTATTATTTTGAGATATGTTCCATCAATATCTAGTTTATTGATAGTTTTTGGCATGAAGGAGTGTTGAATTTTATTGAAGGCCTTTTCTGTATCTATTGAAATAATCATGTGATTTTGGCATTGGTTCTGTTTATGTGATGGATTACGTTTATTGATTTGCATATGTTGAACCATCATTGCATCCCAGGGATGAAGCCAACTTGATTGTGGTATGTAAGTTTTTTGATGTGCTGCTGGATTCGGTTTGCCAGTATTTTATTGAGGATTTTCGCATTGATGTTCATCAGGGATATTGGCCTAAAATTTTCTTATTGTTGTTTCTCTGCCAGGTTTTGGTATCAGGATGATGCTGGCCTCATAGAATGAGTTAGGGAGGAGTCCCTCTTTTTCAGTTGTTTGGAATAATTTCCGAGGGAATGGTACCAGCAACTCTTTGTACCTCTGGTAGAATTTGGCTGTGAAATCGTCTGGTCCTGGGCTTTTTTTTTTTTTGGTTGGTAGGTTATTAATTACTGCCTCAATTTCTAACTTGTTGTTGGTCTATTAATGGATTTGACTTCTTCCTGGAAGGGTGTATGTATTCAGGAATTTATCCATTTCTTCTAGATTGTCTAGTTTATTTGTACAGAGGCTTTTATAGTATTTTCCGATGTTAGCTTGTATTTCTGTGGGATCAGTGGTGGGATCATTTTTTATTGTCTATTTGAATCTTCTCTCTTTTCTTTTTTTATTAGTCTGGCTAGCAGTCTACCTATTTTGTTAATCTTTTCCAAATACCAGCTCCTGGATTCATTAATTTTTTGAAGGGCTTTTTTATGTCTTTGTCTTCTTCAGTTCTGCTCTGATCTTAGTTATTTCTTGTCTTCTGCTACCTTTTGAATTTGTTTGATCTTGCTTCTCTAGTTCTTTTAATTGTGATGTTAGGGTATTGATTTTTGATCTTCCCTGCTTTCTCTTGTGGGTATTTAGTGCTATAAATTTTCCTCTAAACACTGCTTTAACTGTGTCCCAGAGATTCTGACATGTTGTCTTTGTTCTCACTGGTTTCAAAGAACTTATTTATTTCTGCCTTAATTTCATTATTTACCCAGTAGTCATTCAGGAGCAGGTTGTTCAGTTTCCAAGCAAAAGCAAAAGAACAGAAATCATAACAGTTTCTCAGGCCACTGTGCAATCAAATTAGAACTCAGGATTAAAGTAATCATTATTCTACACTCTATATCCATGAGTTTGTTTTAATTTTTAGCTCCTACAAAAGAGAACATGTGAATTTTGTCTTTCTGTGCCTGGCTTGTTTCACTTAAATCCCTCTAGTCCCATCCATATTGATGGTTTAAATAGCAGGATCTCATTTTTTATGGCTGAATAGTATTCCATGGTGTATATGTACCACAGTTTATTCATTCATGTGTATATGGACATTTAGGCTGCTTCCAAATCTCAGCTATTATGAATAGTGCTACAATAAACATGGGGGTGCAGCTATGTCTTCTATATACTGATTTACTTTCTTTTGGGTATATACATAGAAGTGGGATTACTGGATTATATGATAGCTGTATTTTTAGATTTTTAAGGAACCTACATACTGTTCTACATAGTGGCTGGACTAATTTACATTCCTAGTAACAGTGTATGGGTTTTTCCTTTTCTCCATATTCCCACCAGCATTTGTTATTGCCTGTCTTTTGAATAAAAGCCATTTTAACTAGGGTGAGATGATATTTCATCATAGCCTTGACTTGCATTTTTTCTGATAATTAGTAATCGTGCATAACTTTTCATATACCTGTTTACCAGCTGTATGTCTTTTTTAAGAAATGTCCATTCAGATAGTTTGCCCATTTTTGAATCAGATTATTACATTTTTTCCTCTAGAGTTATTCGAGCTATTTATATATTCTGGTTATTAATTATTTGTCAGATGGATTGTTTGCAAATACTTTCTCCCATTCTCTGAGTTGTCTCTTCACTTCGATGATTATTTTCTTTGCTATGCAGAAGCTTTTTAACTTGATGTGATCCCATTTGTCCATTTTTGCTTTGTTTGCCTGTGCTTGTTGGGTATTACTCAAGAAATTTTTGCTCAGACTAATGTCCAGGAGAGTTTCTCCAAAGTCTTCATTTGAGGTCTTAGATTTAAGTTTTTTATCCATTTTATTTCATTTTTATATATGGTAATGAATAGGAGTCTAGTTTTATTCTTTTGCATGTGGTTATCTAGATTTTCCAACACCATTGACTGAAGAGACTCTCCTTTCCCCAATGTATATTCTTGGCACTTTTGTTGAAAATGAGTTCACTGTAGATTTATGGATTTATTTCTGTGTTCTGTATTTTGTTCCATTGGTACATGTATCTGTTTTTATGCCAGTACCATGGTGTTTTGGTTACTATAGCTCTGTAGTATAATTTGAAGTCAGGTAATGTGATTCCTCCAGTATTGTTATTTTTGCTTAGGGTAGCTTTGGCTATTCTGGGTCCTTCGTGGTTTCATATAAATTTTAGGATTTTTTTTCTACTTTTGTAAAGAATGCCGTTAGTATTTTGATAGGGATTGCACTGAACCTGTAGATTGTTTTAGTAGTTTTGACATTGAGGAAAGATTAATTATTCTAATTCATGAAGATAAAATATCTTTCCGTTTTTGTGTCTTCTTCAACTTATTGCATCAATCTTTTATAGTATTCATTGTAGAGATCTTTCACTATTGGTTAAGTTTATTCCCAGACATTTTGTTTTATTTTTGGCTTTTGCAAATAGGATTATTTCTTGATTTCTTTTTCAGATTGTTCACTGTTGGCATATAAAAATGCTACTGCTTTTCATATGTTGATTTTGTTTCCTGTAAATTTACTCAATTTTATTTATCAGTTCCAATAATTTTTTTTTTTTTTTGGTGGAGTCATTAGGTTTTTCTGAATAAGATCATATTGTCTGTGAACAAGTAGAATTTGAATTCTTCTCTTTAAATTTAGATGCTCTTTATTTCTTTCTCTTTTCGAATTGCTCTAGCTAGGACTTCCAGTACTATGTCGAATAACAGTGGTGAAAGTAGACATCCTTGTCTTTTTTAAGGTCTTAGAGAAAAGGCCTCCCATTTTTCCCCATTCAATATGATGTTAGCTGTGGGTATGCTGCATATGGATTTTATTGTGTTGAGGTATGTTCCTTCTATACCCACTTTACGAGATTTGGTGGTGGTGTTGTTGTGAAGGGATGTTAAATTTTATCAAATTTTTCTGGATCAGTTTAAATGATCATATCCTCTTTGTCCTTTGTTCTGTTGATATGATGCATCACATTGATTAATTTGCATACATTGAAACATCCATGCATCTCTGGGATAAGTCCAATGTGGTCATGATGAACGATCTTTTTAGTGTGTTGAATCTGGTTTGCTAGTGTTTTGTTGAGTTTTGCAAAAATATTTAACAATAACATTGGCCTGTAGTTTTCTCTTTTTCTTAATGTGTTTTTCTCTGATTTTGGTATCAGGGTAATACTGGCCTCATAGAATGAGTTTGGAAGCACTCCTTCCTCCACTATTTTTTGAAATACTTTGGGTAGGATTGATATCAATTCCTCTTTAAATGTTTCACAGAATTCAGCAGTGAAGCCATCAGGTACCAGGCTTTTCTTTGTTATGGGCCTTTTTATTACAGCTTCAATCTTGTTACTTGTTATTGGTCTGTTCAGGTTGTGGATTTCTTCATGATTCTATCTTGGTAAGTTGTGTCTGTTTGTTCTAGATTTTCCAATTTATTGGCATATAGTTGCTGATAGTAGCCATTAATGATCTTTTAAATTTATGTGGTACCAGTTGTAATGTCTCCTTTTTCATCTCTGATTTTATTTATTTGAGTCTTCTTTTTTTTAATGGCTAAAGGTTTGTCAATTTTATCTTTTCACAAACTAACTTTTTGCTTCATTGATCTTTTGTATTGTTTATTTCTGCTCTGATCTTTATTATTTCCTTTCTTCTACTAATTTTTGGTTTGGTTTGTTCTTGCTTTTCTAATTCTTTAAGATGCATCATTAGATTGTTTATTTGAATGTTTTCCTCTCTTTTGAGTAGGCACTTATAGCTATAAATTTTTCTCTCATTTCTGCTTTTGTATGGGTTTTGGTATGTTGTGTTTCCATTATCATTTGTTTCCATTTTTTTTTCTTGTTTTTTTATTGTTCCATCAGTCATTCAGGAGCATATTCCTTAATTTTCATGAGTTTGTACAGTTTCCAAAGTTTATCTTGTTATTGATTTCTAGTTTTATTTCATTGTGGTCAGAGAAATACTTGGTATGATGTTAATATTTTTGAATGTTTTAAGACTTATTTTGTGACCTAATATATGGTCTATCCTTGACAATGATCCATGTACTGAGGAGAGAAATGTATACTTTGCAGCTGTTGGATGAATTGTTCTGTAAATATCTATTAGGTTCATTTATTCTAAGTACAGATTAAGTCCAGTGTTTCTTTGTTGACTTTCTATCTGGGTGATCAGTTCAATGCTGAAACTTGGATATTGAAATCTATTGTACTGGGTTCTATCTTTTTATTTCTATAAATTTAAGGGGTACAAAATCATAACTTAGCCCTTACAAATCTGTTCTTTCCTTCCCCCCCCCCCCCCCCCCCACTGTTGAAGTTGTGTTTCTTTGTTTTTTGAAGGTTTTCATTTGGTATTCCATGAGGGAAATCTGAAGTGATTATTTTTACCCCAGAACTTCTACAGATTAATTTACATAATTGTTTTCTCAGTATGTTACAGCAAGGATTTTGGGCAAAAGAGGATTAAGAATGACGAAACAAATAACTGGAGTCAAGATTTCTGTTGGCCAAAATTGGAAATTTGATGAGTATTCCTCCCAGTCCTTTACATAAACCTGACCCTCAGTCCCAACACTCTCTAGAAAGTTCATGAAAGCAACCATGGTACCAGCTTATATCTCTGGATTTTCCCACATGTTCTTTTTTACTAGCCCATTTGATAAACTGTTCTCTGTGCCTCTCTTCCTAGCCTATCATCTAGCTTTATAGATCTCATCTTCATATTTGTCTGAGATCCTTTTTCCTGCCAGCACTCTCTACTCACATTGTGAGGTAAAAGTGGGAGAGCTAAGGTTCTTAGGCTATCACCACCTGAGATGTTAGGTCTGTTGCCCTGGGAGCAGTGGTGACAGATGGCTATGCCCCTCACTGTATCTAGGCCATACACAGCAGCTTTGTGATGACAACCCAAGGTTGCACCTACAGGTAACAGCCCTAAAATGTCAACTGTCAGAGGCAAGGAAGGACTGGGCTCTTCCAGGCACCACTGACCCCATGATGACTATAGACGCTGTCCATGTCCAAAGAGTTTCATGGGGAAATTCACCACATTTCTAGCTTTTTTAATGTAAACAGGGAAACTTGAGTGAGTAGAATGTTCTTATGACTGATCATTTCAAGAGACTGAGTGGCCAAGCATATTGCCACTAAATGCTGTTCAAACCAGTTTCTTGGGCTCATCTGTCAGAGTGCAGCAAACAAAAATAATTTTTGACTTAGAAATTATTTGATTTGGCTGGGCACAGTGGCTCACGCCTATAATCCCAGCACTTTGGGAGGCTGAGGAAAGCAGATTACGAGGTCAGGAGACTGAGACCATCCTGGCCAACATAGTGAAACTCCGTCTCTACTAAAATACAAAAATTAGCCGGGCGTGGTGGCACATGCCTGTGATCCCAGCTACTCAGGAGGCTGGGGCAGGAGAATCCCTTGAACCAGGGAGTCAGAAGTTGCAGTGAGCCGAGATCACACCACAGCACTCCAGCCTGGCAATGGAGCAAGACTCTGTCTCAAAGAAAAAAAAAAAAAAGGAAATGATTTGAATTATCCTCATTCTCAGTAACATGTATCATCTGACAAAAAAAACTTTTTGAGGGGATGGCGGGACTTAAACCCAGCAGATCCTAGGAGAAATGCTCTGCAGATCTCACCTTCACAAGCCTGCATGTTGTGTTCTTGCCTCGGACAATATTCTGAAACCACTTATTGCAAACTGGCTTTTAACATCCCAATCTCGATCTTGTCAGTCATCCTTCAAAGAGGTCTTTTCTGACTACCCAAATTATAACAACTTTCTTTTTTTTTCTGATTTTAATATTCTACCTCTTTCATATGCTTGATAATACTTCATGAGTCTTATAATTATTTTATGTATTTTCTTTCCAGTTTGTTTATCACCTTTATCCTTGGAAGGAATGCAAGCCTAATAGGGACTGAAATTATGTCTGTATGTCTGCCTTACTTGCTATTTTATCCCCAGGGTACAGATTTTTACACATGGTAAATTACAGGCAATATATCAGGCATCCTGACTGAATGCCACTAAACCACTTCTATTCTCTTTCCTGAAACTCCTGCATTTTGGCAACTAGTTCTGATACAACTTTCTTTTTACCACATGCCTTTCCTGCCTGGGCTATTATTTTCCAAGTCCTCTACCTATGGTTCCTTCATGTGGCTTATAAACCCAGCGGTTCATACCCAGTGTCCTTCTCTGCCTTCTCCTGATCTGAGCACGAAGTCTTCTATTCTGAAAGCTGACATTCCACATGTCTAAAATGCAATTACTTTCTACTTACAGACTCTAGCTCTATTGGTTCTTTATAGCTTCCTCTGTTTCTATGGAGATGGTTGGATTTAGCTACTCCTGTGTAGGGCCAAAGATTACAGAAACAGAAGAGATGGGATTAACTTGGACACTCTTTGTGTAATTAGCATCTAATGAATCTATCCTCAAAATAGATCACTTACAACACCATTAGTCCAGAATCATAGCTGTTCAGACTTCGTGTTATAAGATGTCGAATGATGACTCACAGCAGGGACTCTAAGAAGCACTTCTAGGGGAAAATGTCTACTGAATAAACAGTCTGATCAACAGAGAGAGAATGACTCATTTTTGTTTCCTGTCTTAATGTGTGAAAATGCTTTTCCTGTAGAAATGGACTGCATTAAGAAGCTTGGAGTCATTTTGCCAGACTCATTTGTGCAGTGGATTAGGACCTAATACCGTTATTGAATTGTATGTCTTAGAAAAGAAAGAGAAGCATGTATGGTGTGTGCAATTTCTCTTCACTTCCAAAACCAGGCTACAAGACTTTTTTTTTTTTTTTTAAACTCTGGTGGGGAAGAGTCTATAAAAGTCTTCCCTTTCACAAAATAGAAAAATTAGGCTGAGAACACAAGGGGTTAGAACAATGTCAAAGACCTAACAAGTGACACAGTGAGCCTAAATCTTGGGTGTCCTGATTCCTGATACTTCTCAAGGCAGAATACTTTCTCTCAATTACTTGGCAGCCTCTCACACTTACAAAATTTTAAGTCATATATCATGATAGAAGATGGAAGCTTCTTGACTAACGATAAAAGGAAAATTACAAATCCATCCAGCAGAAAGTAGAAATTATAATGGAGCTCATGGCCAGGAAGTAATTTCAAATCAGACTACCCTCTGTCCTCATTTAAGAAAAACATTCCCCCCGTTTTTCAAGATGTCTCTGCTATTGCCCTAAATTGTGATCTAAGCTTAAGTCTCATGGTTTAACATGTGTTGCTTATTCCATTAAATCACACTGCTTTGGGACAAACTTCAACGGCCCTAAAGGGGTGTGGTGGAAATATGTGCTATTCTGTCTCACAGTGTCATGGTCCTCCTTTTTGATCTAGTAATTGTGGTATCAACCACCTGTATGTAAGTGTTGTCTCATGGCTCTCGGTGTCAGCTACACCATGCCTAACTTGTTCCAATATGTGGTCTCTTTGTTCTCTTTGTGGCAACAGCATGCAACATCAGAAAAAATGAGGGGATTAATACCACAGGGGTGACATTGGCAAACAGGGCATGGGCTTCAATGGACAAGTACCCACTTCCCCATGCCTCATGTAGATTACATCGAAGAATACTCTCTAGGGTTTCTCACAGGGTGCTAGTGAAAGTTAGCATTCATTGCCCTGTGCAGCAAGCAGCTCAATTATACTCCCTTGCTATTTATTTTCCTGAAACCTTCAGTGTTTCGCAGGCCACCCACTTTTTTCCCACAGGGCTACATTCTAAAATAAATTGTCTGTGTACATATGCTGCTTACGGTCTGTTCAGGGAGAACCCAAGCTGCACAGGACTATTTCTTGCATGCTTGGTAGATGGATTATCCATTTCTTCTCCAAAGAAACAGAATCAATAGAATCCACCTGTCAATTGATTTATTATAAAGAATTAACTCATGGAATTATGGAGACTAAACAGTCTTAAGATCTGCAGCTGGCAAGCGGGAGACCCAGAATAGCTGATGTTCCAGTCCATGTCCGAAGTCATGAGAAACAGGAGAGCTGATTGTGCAAATTACAGTCCAAGTCTGAGTTCAAAGGAAGGAGATAAGCAATGTCCTCGCTCAAAAACAGGCAGAATTCCCTCTTATGTAGCCTTTTTGTTCAAGTTGGGTTTTTAACTAATGGGATGAGACCACCCTACATTGGGGAAAGCAGTCTGCTTTTCTCAGATTACTTATTCAGTTAATCTAATTCAAAAACACTCTCACAGACACACCCGAAATAGTGTTTACCAAATGTCTGGTATCACATAGCCCAGTCAAGTTGACATATAAAATTAATCATCACAGTGGGATAGTGTATTGCATTAATCACAATTAATAAAGAAGCTGTATGTTCCAAAACTTATATATGTTATGTTATAAATCATTTTAAAAACCCACATATCAGATAGATAGTCATTTTTAATTGTAACTTATAGAGACAAAAACTAAGGAACAGCTGGGCATGGTGGCTCACACCTATAATCCCAGCACTTTATGAGGCCAAGGTGGGCACGCCACCTGAGGTCGGGAGCTCAAGACCAGCCCGACCAACATGGAAAAATCCCATCTCTACTAAAAATACAAAATTAGCTGGCTGGGTGTGGTGGCACATGCCTGTAATCCCAGCTACTCCGGAGGCTGAGGCAGAAGAATCCCTTGAACCCGGGAGGCAGAGGTCACCATGAGCCGAGCTCATGGTGTTATACTCCAGCCTGGGCAACAAGAGAAAAACTCCACCTCAAAAACAAACAAACAACAACAACAAAAAACTAAGAAACGAAGGGTTAAATACATTAGTCAAATTCACACATATACTTACTAATAGTAAAGGATCAATATAACATAAAACTACATGATTTTTCTAAAATTAACTACTACCTTTCCAAGGAGGTCAAAATCATGTCCCAGGCATACCAAAATAATTTGATTTATTATATTTTTCCTTCAAAATCTAAGCTCCTTAGTATGGTACCCAAATCCATTATGATGATTATACTGTTACATAGTTATCTTATTTATTTTTATTTCAACATCCCAATCCTTATTGGTTTGTTTTATGACAATTAAATGAGATAATTTGTAAAATGTGCCAGTAGGTACTAGTTATTGCTGTCCTTTAACTTCCACTATATTAAGAAATAGAGATATATGTATGAATAAATATAAATATATAGACACAGAAATGGAAAACAAGTAAGTGTATTCATAGCTACATTTGAGAATGTCTGTTTTAATGTTCTTACATTACTTGTTTCAACAATGTTCTCATGGAAATTGTATTAGTCCGTTATAACACTGCTATGAATAAATACCCGAGACTGCGTAATTTATAAAGAAAAGAGGACTAATTGACTTGCAGTTCCACATAGCTGGGGAGGACTCTGGAAACTTACAATCATGGCAGAAGTCACTCTTCACAGGGTGGCAGGAGAGGGAATAAGTGCAAGCACAGGAAATTCCAGATGCTTATAAAATCATCAGATCTCATGAAACTCACTCATTTTCCTAAGACTAGCATAGAGGAAACCATCCCCATGATTCATTTACCTCCACCTGGTCCCACCCTTGATATGTAGGGATTATGGGGATTACAGTTCCAGGTGAGATTTGGATGGGGACACAGAGCCAAACCATATCAGAAATCCTCACATATTTAACCATTGCTTTAATAACATTTATTTCTAATTTCTAAAGTGACACAAAAATGAATAAAGTAATGCATATGTTATAGAAAATTTGTAAAGTTAATAATCTATATTGGAAAAAACTCTATCTTCTCTACCACCTTGAGAATATTAATATTTAATGGTAATGTATTTGTGTGAATTTACATTTCTATCTTTGTGTGAATTTACATTTCTATCTTTATATTTGTTTCTATATACCCATCCATATGTTCACCTAGATCCATAACAATAGTTTAGCTAACATATAAAAACATAGGTGTGATGATTAATTTTAGGTGTCAACATCATTGGATAAAACATAGTCAAGATGGCCGAATAGCAACAGCTCCAGCCTCCAGCTCTCAGTGTGAGCAACACAGAAGATGGGTGATTTCTGCATTTCCAACTGAGGTACCAGGTTCATCTCACAGGGGCATGTCGGACAGTTGGTACAGGACAGTGGGTGCAGCCCAATGAGCAAGAGCCAAAGCAGGGTGAGGCATCGCCTCACCCAGGAAGCGCAAGGGGGAAGGGAATTCCTTTTCCTAGCCAAGGGAAGCTGTGACACACAACACCTGGAAAATCGAGTCACTCCCACCCTAATACTGCACTTTACCAAGGGTCTTAGCAAATGGCACATCTGGAGATTATATCCCGCACCTGGCTCAGAGGGTCCCACGCCCACAGAGCCTCCCTCATTGCTAGCACAGCAGTCTGAGATCTAACTGCAAGGCAGCAGCGAGGCTCGGGGAGGGGCGCCCGCCATTGCTTAGGCTTAAGTAGGTAAAGAAGGCGGCCAGGGAGCTCATACTGGGTGGAGCCCACTGCAGCTCAAGGAGGCCTTCCTGCCTCTGTAGACTCTACCTCTGGAGATAGGGCACAGCTAAACAAAAAGCAGCAGAAACCTCTGCAGATGTAAATGTCCCTGTCTGACAGCTTTGAAGAGAGCAGTGGTTCTCCCAGCGAGGAAGTTGAGATCTGAGAACAGACAGACTGCCTGCTCAGTGGGTCCCTGACCCAGTAGCCTAACTGGGAGACATCCCCTACTAGGGGCAGACTGACACCTCACACCTCACATGGCCAGGTACGCCTCTGAGACGAAGCTTCCAGAGGAACAATCAGACAGCAACACTTGCTGTTCAGCAATATTCTCTCTTCTGCAGCCACCATTGCTGATACCCAGGCAAACAGGGTCTGGAGTGGGCCTCAAGCAAATTCCAACAGACTTGCAGCTGAGGGTCCAGACTGTTAGAAGGAAAACTAACAAACAGAAAGGACATCCACACCAAAACCCCATCTGTACATCACCATCATCAAAGACCAAAGGTAGATAAAATCACAAAGATGGGGAAAAAGCAGTGCAGAAAAGCTGAAAATTCAAAAAATCAGAGCGCCTCTCCTGCTCCAAAGGAATACAGCTCCTCACCAGCAATGGAACAAAGCTGGACAGAGAATGACTTAGACAAGTTGAGAGAAGAAGGCTTCAGTCGATCAAACTTCTCAGAGCTAAAGGAGGAACTACAAACCCAGCGCAAAGAAACTAAAAACCTTGAAAAAAGATTTGACAAATGAATAACTAGAATAACCAATGCAGAGAAGTCCATAAACGACCTGATAGAGATGAAAACCATGATATGAGAACTACTTGACAAATGCACAAGCTTCAGTAACCAACTCGATCAATTGAAAGAAAGAGTATCAGTGATTGAAGATCAAATGAATGAAATGAAGCAAGAAGAGAAGTATAGAGAAAAAAAAAAGTAAAAAGAAATGAACAAATCCTCCAAGAAATATGGGATTATATGAAAAGACCAAATCTATGTCTGATTGGTGTACCTGAAAGTGATGGGGAGAATGGAACCAACTTGGAAAACACTATGCAGGATATTATCCAGAAGAATGTCCCCAACCTAACAAGGCAAGCTAACATTCAAATTCAGAATACACAGAGAATGCTATAAAGATACTCCTCAAGGAGAGCAGTTCCAAGACACATAATTGTCAGATTCACCAAAGTTGAAATGAAGGAAAAAATGTTAACGGCAGCCAGAGAGAAAGGTCGGGTTACACACAAAGAGAAACCCATCAGACTAACAGCAGATCTCTCAGCAGAAACTTTACAAAACAGAAGAGAGTGGGGGCCAATATTCAACATTCTTAAAGAAAAGAATTTTCAGCCCAGAATTTCATATCCAGCCAAACTAAGTTTCATTAAGTGAAGGAGAAATAAAATCCTTTACAGACAAGCAAATGCTGAGAGATCTTGTCACCACCATGCCTGCCCTACAAGAGCTCCTGAAAGAAGCACTAAAATGGAAAGGAACAACAGGTACCAGCCATTGCAAAAACATGCCAAAATGTAAAGATCATCTATGCTAGGAAGAAACTGCATCAATTAATGAGCAAAATAACCAGCTAACTTCATAATGACAGGATCAAGTTCACACATAACAATATTAACCTTAAATGTAAATGGACTAAATGGTCCAATTAAAAGACATAGACTGGCAAATTTGATAAAGAGTCAGAGCCATCAGTTTGCTGTATTCAGGAGACCCATCTCACGTGCAGAGACACACATAGGCTCAAAATAAAGGGATGGAGGAAGATCTACCAAGCAAATGGAAAACAAAAAAAGGCAGGGGTTGCAATGCTAGTCTCTGAAAAAATAGACTTTAAACCAACAAAGATCAAAAGAGACAAAGAAGGCCATTACATAGTGGTAAAGGGATCAATTCAACAAGAAGAGCTGACTATCCTAAATATATATGCACCCAAAACAGGAGCACCCAGGTTCATAAAATAAGTCCTTAGAGACTTACAAAGAGACTTAGACGCCCACACAATAATAATGGGAGACTTTAACACCCCACTGTCAACATTAGACAGATCAACGAGACAGAAAGTCAACAAGGATATCCAGGAATTGAACTCAACTCTGCACCAAGCAGACCTAATAGACATCTACAAAACTCTGCACCCCAAATCAACAGAATATACATTCTTCTCAGCACTACATTGCACTTATTCCAAAAGTGACCGCGTAGTTGGAAGTAAAGCACTCCTCAGCAAATGTAAAAGAACAGAAATTATAACAAACTGTCTCTCAGACCACAGTGCAATCAAACTAGAGCTCAGGACTGAGAAACTCACTCAAAACCACTCAACTACATGGAAACTGAACAACCTGCTCCTGAATGACTACTGGGTACATAACAAAATGAAGGCAGAAATAAAGATGCTCTTTGAAACCAATGAGAACAAAGATACAACATACCAGAATCTCTGGGACACATTTAAAGCAGTATGTAGAGGGAAATTTATAGCACTAAATGCCCACAAGAGAAAGCAGGAAAGATCTAAAATTGACACCCGAACATCACAATTAAAAGAACTAGAGAAGCAAGAGCAAATACATTCAAAAGCTAGCACAAGGCAAGAAATAACTAAGATCAGAGCAGAACTCAAGGAGATAGAGACACAAAAAACCCTTCAAAAAATCAATGAATCCAGGAGATGGTTTTTTGAAAAGATCAACAAAACTGATAGACCACTAGCAAGACTAATAAAGAAGAAAAGGGAGAAGAATCAAATAGACGCAATAAAAAATTATACAGGGGATATCACCACCGACCCCACAGAAATACAAACTACCATTAGAGAATACTATAAACACCTCTACACAAACAAACTAGAAAACCTAGAAGAAATGGACAAATTCTTGGACATATACACCCTCCCAATACTAAACCAAGAAGAAGTTGAATCCCTGAATAGACCAATAGCAGGCTCTGAAATTGAGGCAATAATTAATAGCCTACCAACCAAAAAATGTCCAGGATCAGACGGATTCACAGCCAAATTCTACCAGAGGTACAAGGAGGAGCTGGTACCATTCCTTCTGAAACTATTCCAATCAACAGAAAAAGAGGGAATCCTCTCCAATTCATTTTATGAGGCCAACATCATCGTGATACCAAAGCCTGACAGAGACACAACAAAAAAAGAGAACTTTAGACCAATATCCCTGATGAACATCAATGCAAAATCCTCAATAAAATACTGGCAAACCGAATCCAGCAGCACATCAAAAAGTTTATCCCGCATGATCAAGTAGGCTTCATCCTTGGGATGCAAGGCTGGTTCAACATACGCAAATCAATAAACATAATCCAGCATATAAACAGAATCAAAGACAAAAACCACATGATCATCTCAATAGATGCAGAAAAGGCCTTTGACAAAATTCAACAGCCCTTCATGCTAGAAACTCTCCATAAATTCAGTATTGATGGAACATATCTCAAAATATTAAGAGCTATTTATGACAAACCCACAGCCAATATCATACTGAATGAGCAAAAACTGGAAGCTTTCCCCTTAAAAACTGGCACAAGACAGGGATGCCCTCTCTCATCACTCCTGTTCAACACAGTGTTGGAAGTTCTGGCCAGGGCAATCAGGCAAGAGAAAGAAATAAAGGGTATTCAATTAGGAAAAGAAGAAGTCAAATTGTCCCTGTTTGCAGATGGCATGATTGTATATTTAGAAAACCCCATCATCTCAGCCCAAAATCTCCTTAAGCTGACAAGCAACTTCAGCAAAGTCTCAGGATACAAAATCAATGTGCAAAAGTCACAATAACGGACACACAGAGAGCCAAATTATGAATGAACTCCCATTCACAATTGCTTCAAAGAGAATAAAATACCTAGGAATCCAACTTACAAGGGATGTGAAGGACCTCTTCAAGGAGAACTACAAACCACTGCTCAATGAAATAAAAGAGGACACAAACAAATGGAAGAACATTCCATGCTCATGGATAAGAAGAATCAATATCGTAAAAATGGCCATACTGCCCAAGGTAATTTATAGATCCAATGCCATCCCCATTAAACTACCAATGACTTTCTTCATAGAATTGGAAAAAAACTACTTTAAAGTTCATATGGAAACAAAAAAGAGCCCACATTGCCAAGACAATCGTAAGTCAAAACAACAAAGCTGGAGACATCATGCTACCTGACTTCAAACTATACTACAAGGCTACCGTAACCAAAACAGCATGGTACTGGTACCAAAACAGAGATATAGACCAATGGAACAGAACAGAGCCCTCAGAAATAATACCATACATCTGCAACCATCTGATCTTTGACAAACCTGACAAAAACAAGAAATAAGGAAAGGATTCCCTATTTAATAAATGGTGCTGGGAAAATTGGCTAGCCATAAGTAGAAAGCTGAAATTGGATCCCTTCCTTACTCTTTATACAAAAATTAATTCAAGATGGATTAGAGACTTAAATGTTAGACCTAAAACCATAAAAACCCTAGAAGAAAACCTAGGCAACACCATTCAGGACATAGGCATGGGCAAGGACTTCATGTCTAAAACACTAAAAGCAATGGCAACAAAAGCCAAAATTGACAAATGGGATCTAACTAAAGAGCTTCTGGACAGCAAAAGAAACTACCATCAGAGTGCAAAATTTTTGCAATCTACTCATCTGACAAAGGGCTAATATCCAGCACCTACGAAGAACTCAAACAATTTTACAAGAAAAAAAACAAACAACCCCATCAAAAAGTGGGCAAAGGAAATGAACAGACACTTCTCAAAAGAAGACATTTATGCAGCCAACAGACACATGAAAAAAATGCTCATCATCACTAGCCATAAGAGAAATGCAAATCAAAACCACAATGAGATACCATCTCACACCAGTTAGAATGGCAATCATTAAAAAGTCAGGAAACAACAGGTGCTGGAGAGGATATGGAGAAATAGGAACACTTTTGCACTGTTGGTGGGACTGTAAACTAGTTCATCCATTGTGGAAGACAGTGTGGCAATTCCTCAAGGATCTAGAACTAGAAGTACCATTTGACCCAGCCATCCCATTACTGGGGATATACCCAAAGAATTATAAATCATGCTGCTATAAAGACACAGGCATACATATGTTTATTGTGGCACTATTCACAATAGCAAAGACTTGGAACCAACCCAAATGTCCATCAATGAGAGACTGGATTAAGAAAACGTGGCACATATACACCATGGAATACTATGCAGCCATAAAAAAGGATGAGTTCATGTCTTTTGTAGGCACATGGATGCAGCTGGAAACCATCATTCTCAGCAAACTATCACAAGAACAGAAAACCAAACACCACATGTTCTCACTCATAGGTGAGAACTGAACAATGAGATCACTTGGACACAGGAAGGGGAACATCACACACCAGGGCCTGTTGTGGGGAGGGGGAAGCGGGGAGGGATAGCATTAGGAGATATACCTAATGTAAACGACAAGCTAATGGGTGCAGCACACCAACATGGCACATGTATGCATATGTAACAAACCTGCACATTGTGCACATGTACCCTAGAACATAAAGTATAATAAAAAAATAATAATTAAAAATACACTTAAAGTTTATTTTTAAACAACAACAACAAAAAAATAGCCGAGTAGCTGGTAAAGCATTATTTCTAGCTGTGTCTGTGAGGGTGTTTCTGGAAGGTACTAGTGTTTGAATCAGTGAACTGAATAAGGAAGATTCACTCTCATCCAGTACGGGTGGGTACAATCCAATCAGCTGAGGGTCCAAATATATATATATATATTTTTTTTTTTTCTCGCTTCCTAGCTTGCTGACAGTGTGTCATTTTCAGCCTCCCTTATCATATGGGCCGATTTCCCTAATGAAGCCCCTCTCATTTATCTATTTATCTGTCTTTTACCTAGCAATCATCTATCTATCCTATTGGTTCTGTCTCTTTGGAGAACCCTTGCCTAATAAATAGGAAAATGATGATATATGTATTTTCTTTCAGATGTTTCAGTTTGGAGTGATGTGATGTCTTTCGAAGGTGGCTTCAGTTTCAGTGAAAGCAGATGATTAAGGGAAATAAAAACATTCATAACAAGTTTTGCAGGGTGGGATGGTGGCATTTCAAAGTGAGTTTGGTAAGTAACTGAGAAGAGACCTTGATCGACAGGATTTTCCAGAGTATTCAGTCACTCACAACAGATACCAATTATCAATATTAGGAAGATAGGAAGATGATTATTAACACAGACACTGTGGAAACGATCCCAGGAGTTTCTCATCTCTTATAAGACCCCAGAAGAAGGTGTATGAAATCAGAGGAAAGCTATCTGTCTCAGCTCTCTTTTACTGTTGTTGTATGCTTGCATACAGGCTGTGGTCTGAATGTTTGTGTACCCTACAGATTCATATATTAAAATTATATCTCCCCAGGCGATAGCATTAGGAGGTTAAGTTATTGAAAGGGATTAGGTGATGAAAGCAAATTCCCTTCTGATTGGAATTAATTTTCTTATAAAATAAGCCAAAGAAATCTGGCTAGCTCCTTTCACTATGAGAAAACATGGCAAGAAAATGCCATTTATGTATCAGAAAATGGGTCTCTATCAGATATCAATTCTTTTAGCAATTTATTTGTGGTCTTCCGAACCTCCAGAACTCCATTTGGAGTGAGAAATCCATTTCTGTTGTTTCTAAATCACCCAGTTTTTGGTATTTTGTTACAGCAGTTTGAACAGATTAAGAATGTATTTATCTTAATATATTTAACTTTACTTTTGTTCTCTATAAAACGGGAATCGGTAGTCACTCTATTAAGTCTTTATGTGTTACTATCTATTCAACAAATATGTTGAATAAATGAATGAATGAATGAACAAATATAAAAATGCCTTATCATCTGTTTGCTTTTTAAAAATATGAGCAGTACAGGAGGCAGAGCAAGATGGTGGAACAGAAGACTTCACCAATTCCCCCGTACCCCATTCAAAGACTCAAATTTAACAACTATCTACATAGAAACCAAACAAAAAAAGCACCTTCAGAAGAACAAAAAATTAAGTTAACACTTACAGTACCAGATTTTAACTTCACATCACTGAAAGAGGCACCGAAGAGATATGAAAAAGTGTCTTGAATCGCTGACGCCATGCCTCCTCCATCCTCTGGCAGCAGCAGTCTGGAGAGCGTTTCTCTGCATTGGAGAGAGGGAGAACTCAGCAGTTGTAAGGCATTGAACTCAGTGCTGCCCTGAGATAATAAGCAGAAATAATAAGCAAATCAAACTCAGCTGACACCTGTGCCTGGCGAGCACATTTAAACCAGCCCCAGCCAGAGGGGAGTTGCTGATCCTAGCAGTCAGAACATGAGTTCCTCCAAGTCTCACCACTGTGGGCTAAAGGGCTCTCGGGTCTTAAATAAACCTGAAAGGCAGTGTAGGCCACACGGACTGCAACCCCCGGGCAAATCCTCATTCTGAACTGGGCCCAGAGCCAGAGGACTGCAGGGGCACAAGACCTACTGAGACACCAGCTGGGGCAGCTAAGGGAGTGCTGGCATCACTCCTCCCTTAAGCCTGGGCTGCAGAGCTCGGGGCTCTAAAAGAGACCTCTTCTTTCTACTTGAGGAGAGGAGAGAGAACAGTAGCGAAGACTTTGTCTTGCATCTTGAATCTAAGCTTATGCATAGCAGGATAAGGTACCAAAGTCATGAGGCTCCCTTTCAACATCTCTACCTCCTGTACAACATCTCTAAACACACATGGGCCAGAAGGGAACCTACTGCCTTAAAGGAAAGGATCCAGTTCTGGTGGGCTTCATAACCTGTTAACTAAAGAGCCCTTGGGCCTGGACTAACAAGTAGTGATTCCCAGGTACTACATAGAGGGCTTGGGTGAAACATTGAGACTTGCTGCCTTCAGGTGAGACAGCACATCCCCAGCTGTGGTGGCTATGGGGTGAGACTTCTGCTTGAGAAAAGCAGAGGGAAAAATAAAGGGGATGTTGTCTTGCATGTTAGGTACCAGTTTAGTCAGAGGGTAGAGCCCCAAGTGAGTTGTTAGGGTCCCACCAAGCCTTGGCTCTTGGATGAAATTTCTTGACCTGCCTTGGGACAGAAGGATGCCCATTTTCACCATTATTCAGTATAATAGTAGAAGTCCTAGCTAGAGCAGTCAGGCATAAGAAAGAAATACATGTAATGCAAATTGGAATGGAAAAATTCAAATTATTTTGGTTAACAACTGGTATAATCTTATATTTTGGAAAACCTAGAGATGCACAAAAATACTATTAGAACTAATAAACAAATTTAGTAAAATTGCAAGATACAAAATGAATATACAAACATCAATAGCATTTCTATATGTCAACAGTGAACAATCTGAAAAAGAAATAAAAAATCAATCCCACTTACAATAGCTACAAATAAAATTAAATACCTATGAATCAACTTAACCAAAGACATTAACGATCACTATAATGAAAGCTATAAAGCACTGCTGAAAAAAAATTGAAGAGGACACCAAAACAATGGTAAGATATGCCATGTTTATGAATAGGAAGAATCAATATTGTTAAAATGTCTAGGCTATCCAAAGCAATTTATAGAGTCAATGCAATCCCTATCAAATTACCAATGACATCCTTCACAGGAATAGAAAAAACAGTCCTAAAATTTATATCTAACCACAAAAGATACAGAATAGCCAAAGTTATACTAAGCAAAAAGAACAAAACTGCAGGAATCACATTATCTGATTTCAAATGATACGACAGAACTATAGCAATCAAACCAACATAGTACTGACATAAAAACGGACACATAGACCACTGAAACAGAATAGAGAAGCTATAAGTAAATCCAAACACCTACAGTGAACTCCTTTTCTACAAAGGCGCCAAGAATATACACTGAGGAAAAGACAGTTTCTTCAGCAAATGGTGCTAGGAAAACTGGATATCCATATGAAACATAATGAAACTACACCCCTATCTCTTACCATATACAAAAATCAAATAAAAAGGGATTAAAGATCATCTGCCTATATCCAAACATCTCACACACTCACTAAATATATACAATTACCATATACCCACATATATCCAACAACTACCATATACCCACAAAAATAAAATTTAACATTTTTTAAAAATATATGAGAAGTAACCATTAACAATAGCATTTTCGGGTTAGTGCCTTTGTGATGAATCCTTCCAGTAAGAAGAGGGAAATCTTAAACCAACAAATCCAAAAGTATAGTGAGGCAATGTGGAGGAATGAAGAAATACAATGCACTGAAATGCAGATGGTCTAGGTTTACAATGCAGCTGCTTATGCTTCCCTTCAGCAACTCGGTCAGTTTTGCTCCACTTTCTCCATCTCTATGATGGGCTTCATCTTTTAATAAAGGACTGATGACTAAACATTAAGAGCTCACTCCATGCCAGGGACATGTCTAAACATGTAGAGTAAAGAGGCATGTCTCTCCTACAGCCACTGTCCTCCTGTGTTGTAAGAATGTCCTTCATTTTCTGCAGTAAAGCATCCTTCTCCAAATTCAGCCTCATTGTGTAGGAGGAATTGACATAACCCTACACCACAGGATTAGTCATCACTTTCATTCTTGACTTGCTAAGTAAATCAGCACATTGTCCTCCACTGGCTGCAGGGATTGATTCAGGGTGAAAATTTACTTCCAAATCAAGCCAATGAGAATTAAGGCAATGCTTGCTGGGGTTTCTGGGAATGAAAGGTTCTTCCACTTCATCTAGACATTGTGTGAGAAGATCAGCAATTTATTAGCCCAATCTGAAAATGAAGAATGTGCTCAGAAGTAGTAAGGCTAAAATAAAGATACTGGTAACTACATGTGCACCTGGTATCTTTGCAATTTATATATATATAAACCAATATGTGTATGTAAATTTATTCAAATGAAGTATTTTCTGTTTAAACTGATGGACTTTCTATCAACTGACAAACATGTGAAGACTTCTATCTAGTATCACATGATTATCTCTTAAAATAGCCCTCTGTCATTATATAGATACTATCATTGTCATTATCATTTTATTGGATCTTAAAGTTAAGAAAACAAGAATTTTAATAAATTCTGAAAATCACACAATTAATAAGAAACAAAACCAATTTACACCTGATTGTAAGCTTAGTGTCTGGATTTTTAAGCATTCTGCAATACTGACTCTGCAGATTTAGACCCAATTCCATTTTCCACATTGTGTTGTAAGCCAACAACTGTGATATAGTGCAATGATGCTATAATAGTTCTTTATATGAACAGAAATGAGACCAAAGAGGAAGCAGTCATTAGCCATTTGCTTTATGTTACCTTATAGGTATTGGAGTACTGATAGATCTGTCTTTCTCACAGAGTAATTTTAAGGAAACTGCAGCATAAACAAGATCAAGTTTAAAAGTCCACTAAATGTTATATAGTGAAGCAGAAAATCTTTCACCTCAGTCAGGAGACATGAATTTGAGCTCTTAGTTTATTCTAGACATATCCACACTTTTCTCAACCCTGTTTTTCTCATTCATAGGAAAGGAACTTCAACTAGTTTTTCTCCCAGATCTAACTTTGGAACTCTGTGGCTTTTTGGCACGTTTCTATCACCTAGAGCTCTGCTCCCTGCACTTGTGAGTGTGTGGTGGTGAGAGGCCTGATGGTGATCACACTTCCAGCCTTTCTTATCCCTGTGCCTTCAGATTGACCTGTGGTTTGATCACTGGTGTGCAAAATGTTGCAGAATTTCACCCCCAAAGCAGTGGCATTTCAGATGGCAACCCTATAATAGCAGGCGAGAAATAGATGAAATGGTGAAATAGCATAGTTATCAAATGCTGTGACCAGAAAGAAAAACAGAATGGCTTAAAAAGTCAGCCAATCAACAGTTGCTGCTAATGCCAAGTTTTCCATAAACGATTAAAGGGTAGATTATTGCTCTGCCTGCCATCGTGAATTTCTTAATTATATTATGTTCCTCGGCAGTGCCTGGCACAGGCTTGGGAGTTTTCAAAATTCTCATTTAAATTCATAACTATCAACAATTAAAAGTGTATCAGAGGAAACAAACAAAAATCTCACATGAGCAAGTATTCAGATGGTAGATGAAAGGCTAAAATATGGAATACCCATGAGAGATCTTTCTATATTATTAAACAATGAGCTCAACAATCTACTTAGCTTAGGGAGGACATGTCTCTATGATACCTAATTCCATAAACATGTGGAAAGTCACTGTGACAGAGGAAAGTGAAAAAGATACATCTCTGTGTGTGTGTGTGTGTGTGTGTGTATACACACGTATGTGCTCATTCAATTGTCAGAATGGCAATTTTTAAAAATTATCCACCCAGTATTGGTGATAATATAGTGAGACAACCTCTTCCTCCATCCTGAATATTATTGGTGAGTGTAGAAATGACTATTGAATGAGTAAAATATTAAATTAGTGAACTCAGATTCAACAATTTAAACTCTAGAATTTATCCTAAACAAAAAGAACTCAAGTGAACAAATACATAATTTTAAGGGATATCACAGCAAGTTTTATAAAAGACAAAATCACAGATAACTAAGTTATTAAAAAGGGGATTACCTAAACGAAACAAAAAAGATATTAATACAACACACTACTATGTAGTAATGAAAACAATGATTGGTAATGATTTACATCCACTGTCATGCAATGCTTACTCATAATATATTGTGTGTGATATGGCTTAAAAACGCTAACCCATGAATTCCTACTACCTATACGTTCACAGAAAATATTATGTGAAATGAAATACAGTATAATAAGTGGCTACCTCAAGACAATTACTACTTATTTACTGCCTACAATATTTTATATTTCCCAAATACTATTATCAACAGTTCAAAGAATATATGTTAAACCATGATAGTTAATTTTTAAGTTGCACTTTCTTTGGTATGTTTCTAGTTCTTTCACTGATCCTGGAGGAGGAAGAGGAAAAAATGGTGCTGAAGAAAGTATTCGAGTATATTTTTAAGTTTATTTTCATTAACTCTTATCTCATCTTTACTCTTTCCCCACTTAAAGCAACTCCTCATCCACTTCAGGCCTCAGATAGCCATCTCCCTGTACCAGGAATTTAGGGAAGAAATAGCTTTCAATTCAATCCCAATAATGTCCTCAGGAAGCTCACAGTTTTGTCATGTAAAATAAGAAAAGTTCATACAACATGAATTGAAAGGTAGAATGTAAAAAAAAAATGGGCTTGTTCAAAGGAGAGAGGCATTGCTTCTAGCTGAGGTAAACCAGGGAAGTCTTGAGAGTTGAAGAGTCATTCAGTGGACCAGAAAGAAAGAATAGGAATTACATCTTAAATGATTAAAGGAGAAAATTCAGGCAAAATGATAAATAAAGGCCATTCTGTATGGACAATGACTGAGTCATAGTGAATAAATAGGAATTGTGGGATGAATATCTGGATACACATATTGGATCAGACTGAAAAGGTCTAGAGGCCATTTTTAAATATTTAAGGCCTTATTCTACTATCAATGTACGTTTTAGGGAAGGCTTTTAATGGAGAAGGGTGTATTATTGTCAAATTCACAATTTATAGGTTTTCATACTTTGGTGTAGTGATTTTAAATCAAACTTAATCTTTTCATCATTATTAGTTCCTCTATTCATCTACTTACATCGTGAGCATTTGAGCTCCTTCCATATGCAAGGTAAGATGCTCTGAGGTCAAATAATACCACTAGGATATTTGTGGTGTCACCAGAGATGAAAGTATTACACAGAAGGCCAGACATCCACCAGCTTCATGGACAGACATCACAGTCACTGAATAGTGTGGTGAAAGACATGAGCTTTGGGGTAAACCAGACCAAAGGATGAGTCCCAGCAGGAGCAGAGTCCCTCCATATCCTGAACTTTAGTTTCCTTTTTTATTAAACCACAGTTCGTATACATGCCATAAACTCACAAGAAGGTTACAATGAGATACTGCAAAACCAGGTGCTTCGCATGTGTTAAATCTCTCCACCTTCACTTTTCTCACCTTTTAGTTTATATCTAAGTAATGGAGAAAAAAAGCAATGTTGCTTTACTGCTGCTAATTGGATACACACAGTAGATTATTTTATCTCTATATGTAATATGTTTCCAAACTCCAGAGTGAAGTATACAACTGTCTAACAGACATGTCTATCTCGCTATTTCTTAACATATTCATACTAAGTATGTCCCATGCTGCCGAAGTGTACCACCAGTCTCTGTCCGTAACTGTCCATTCCCAGACACATGAGTAAAAAAACTTCTCATCTTCAAATCTCATCTTCAAAATTCTTCTCCCTCTCAAATGTGATGCTCATTCCTAGGTCTTTAATTTGCACTTTTATTGTCTCTCTGGATGACAAGATTGTAATTTCAATTACTCCATCTTCCTGCACAATATCTGGCATAAAATGTACATTCAAGTTAATTCATTTGAATAAATTTTGGTTTTCAAAGCTCAGTATAGGAAGTACTTGTAGACTAACCACAAAGAAAATAAATTATGGTTTGTTGCTAGTCTCCAAAGAGAGAAAGTCAGACTGATGGAGATATATTCAGAGAAAGAGGCTAAAGAAACCATTTATTTCACTCAAGGGTGATGTTTACAACAAGTCATAAAATAGGTAATGTTCCTTTACATCTCCAATGAATGATTTGAAGAGAACTAACTACACAGAGAGTGTGGTTTTTCTCCCAATAGGGATTACATAGAGATTATAATGAATTATTTAATTCCAGTAATTCAACCTTAAAGCAGATTCAGTCACTCTTCCCTTAACGGTGTAATTAATGCTCCAGGAAGTATATTTCCCTGGATGTTACTAAAGATTTTACTGTACTAAAACTGGAGGATAGAAATGAGCAATTTGGAATGCTCTAGAATGTCAAAGGACTTTTTGGGTACATTTTAGATAGACCAGCCCTAAAAATGTCTCTCTCTGTTTCCATAATGACTACAGAGGACAGAAATAAGGTTTTGTTGAACTGGTCTTCATAGCTCAACTCTAGTACCTATGGTTTTGGTCTTTCTTCAGGATTTTCTACATTAAAAGAGGAGACAGAATGTTGGAGGACTATAAAGGTGGGCATTATCATGCGAGTTTATTGATCCTTTCTTCCAACTGTTATCAGATGAGATTCTGTGATATAACACACAGGGTGAAAACTATTGGAAATGCACACGAGGAGGCAGTTTGAATTATAGGAGAGCACGGCAAGAATTCCATACCCAGACTTGAAACCCGTGGGGGTGTGAGAAAAGAGCTGAAGATGAGAAGATACTGTACATCATTGAGATTTTGTTCATACTGACCTTTGCCTAGAGCTCAGCCCTCAGTGCCCCTATTTTCCTGTATTCTCTTTTTCGGTGACCTCACTCTTTCTCATGTTTTTAAATACATGCTTATGTTCACAATTCTGATGTTTATATCTCCAGTTGAAACCTTTGACTGAATTTCAAAATCTCATGCCCAGCTTTCTACCCGATTCTTCTGCTTAGACTTATCTCACCAGCATATTAAACTTAATTTCAACACTGATCTCTTAAGAGAGTCTTATCTTAAAACGTCATCTTCCCTTAATAACTGCTCTTCCCATCTTATTTACAATCAAGAAAATAGTACCACGTTTGGTCCATGTCATCAAGCTATAAAACTGATAATCTTCATTAACATCCTTCCTTTTGCACCCCCATATCCAAGCTTTACTTCCCTTTGTTGATTCTACCTCCAAAATGAATCTTTCCAGTTATCTCTGCAACAACAGCCCCTCACTTACTCCAACTTGTGATTAGCTCTAACCTTGATCACTCCAATATCTCACTTGTTTTTTTCTATATTATCACTTTTATCCTCTTGTAATCAATACTATGCATAGCAACATAAATAATATTGTAAAGAATCAATCCTTTTATATCAAGTCCAAGATTAAGTTTGTTCAAGGGTTAAATAAACATGTTTTCACTTAAGCTAAATTCCAAAATCCCTATGTGACCCTTGTGACCCATATAGCCTGTCTTTTGCCTACTTTTCCAATTATACATTATTTAGCTCTCCCAGTATAATTCAGCAAAAGTGGCTTTAGTTTTCACCAATCTCTTTCCCATTTTAATGGCTTCTGGTGTTTTCTTCACCTAATATTCTCCTCTCCAATTATCTGTAAATCTGGCTCATTTTCATCCATTACATCTCACCTTGCACATCATCTACTGCAAGAAGCTGGCCATGACTGCCATGAGGAGGCAGGTATTTAGCATTAGGAATTATCTCCCCCATGTGTTTCCTTCATAGCATTTATCACAAGGTACATGACTACCTCATTTTTCTTTATTGTCCCTCATCTCCAGTAAACTGCAAGCTCCGTAATGGCAGATGTGTGGATATATATACAATATACGTTTACCAAGGTGAGTAACTTGCAGAGACTCTGTCACATGGTGGGCACTGAGCACATATGTGAAGAACAACTCATTGACATACTGAATGAATGAATGAATGAATGAATGAATGTCTTGCATTGATCTAGAAAGCTAGCTGCTCTTAAAAACATAAAGTCTTTATTCAATCAAATTTTACTGTATGCTCATATTTAAGCCAGTGTGGGTGTTCCAGGTCATGAACTGCTACTAGGATACTTTTCTTCACCAAGGACTAAGTCTCTTCTATCTTGCACCTTCCCCAATTTTAGATTCCCAGAATTGTCTCCATTCAACCTCTGGATGGAAAAAGAGAGAAAATGTGAGAGGTCACTATAGGGCAGACCTGGAAAAGCATCCCGACTGCTCACCCTCCTCTAGACATGCCTGTCACATGACCCACCACAGGGCCCTACCTAACTGCATGTGGGGCTGGGAGATGTAGTCAAGCTCTGTATCTGGAAGGTAAAGAGAAGAGTTGGGTCAAAAATCTGACCATCTTTGACATACAAATTTTAATTTCAGGGTGTGAAACCCTGTCCTGCACCTTGATGTTTTTCTACTATTTCAAATCTACAGTTCATCAATCTCCTGTGAACTCATGGTGTGAGCTAAAACTATTAGTCAATTATTTGGACATGTTTCCTACACACTTTCCAACATTGATCTTATTTTAAAATGTGTGTGCATAAGGGAGTGATTAAGTATCAAAAGTCGATGTGGAAGAGTGAATACTTTACTTTCTATTTATCCTTTAAGTTATGTGCTTCAAAGCACATAGTAAATGCGGAGAATTCCACAGCTCCCAACTTTGATTTGGGGAATTCAGTGGCTGCCTGTTATGTAAGTCCCTAAGTGCAAAGTTCTCCCACATGCAAACATTTCTGGTAATAACTGGAGATAATATCCTATGAGAAAGACCTTGACATCCGAGGAGGCAGTGGACAAGTGATTCTTTTTTTGTTGTTGTTCTGGCAAGGACAACAACTCTGAACACTATAATTACAATTGAGACTTCTCCTGAACAAAATCCACAAGCAATGAGAGTAATGAAAAGACACTAGGGAAGGAAAGATAATGAAAGAGCCCACACACAAAGCTCAGAGAATGTCCTTGGCAAAAGAATGTGAGTAGGAGATTAAGAAGTGCTTGAGAACAAAATAAAAAGGTAATACAATTAATTCTATGCTGGGGCAGCTGTTTTTGCTATTAAGAAAATTGAAGAAGATGTACTCAGCCCTTGGAATAGCACTTCAGATGTATGAGGGGAAGGACCCTGAGGGAGCTGAAGGCTCCATGCACTCAATTTTCAATACATGAGTGAGCATATGAATGAAGAAAGAGTCAGGGATGAGGGAGGCATGCTGTGCCAGCTAGTTCCTCGGGGTCCTTTAATGTCTCAGGACATTCTGGAATACGGTCAACATAGTGGTGAGAACAGGGTGCAGACCCTGTAAGTATGGGAGGATCAAAGGATCGATATCCTCAAAAAGGCCCCCTCAGTGAAGTCATATAGCAATGTTCTATTTTCACCTGGAGTGGTGTTAAGCCCAAGACTGGGATAAGGGTGATGGCACTAAAGCAGGACCTAGAATATGGTTACCAGATGAAATAAAGCACACAATTTAAATGGGAATTTCAGAAAAACAATATTTTTTGCTGTCTCCAACATTTTATGGAGCATCCTAATACTAAAAAAAAATCTACGTATGCATATGTATGTGTGTGTGTGTGGATGTGTGTGTATATACACACATATATACACTTTACAAATATAAAGTATACATATACTTTATATATATACACATATATACACTTTACAAATATATATATTTTACACAATAAATACAAAGTATATACACATATATAGAAAGTATATATATGTATATACTTTGTATTTATTGTATATGCTTGTATTTATTGTGTATGTGCACTTGGATTTTTCTAAAAGCATACAGTCATATGCATTCACAAAAAGAAAGTCTGAAATTGGAATGTATGTTTAAAAGGCAAGCAAAGTGTAAGAGTTTGGAAGATTTACATCCTGACCATATGGTAGGATGTATACATATATGTATACATATATACATATATACTTTGTATTTATATGTATTTATTCTTATTTATACACATTTTCAATTTGGGGGGCAGCTGGTATTTATATTTGCTAAATCACTAAACTAGAAGATCTAAAGATTAGACCATGTCTTTGAAAAGACTTTTGAGTTTATAGCCAAAGCTCAGTATCAACATTTCTTCATAGGCTCTTAGACCTGAGAAATAAGAGGCGTCTCGTGACTTACACTCAGGCACACACAGTCACCTGAAGCATGTGTAGTTGTTCAGGTCAAGGACTTTGCTCCATAATGCAGCATCCTCCCTTTTTGGAGCTTTGAGCTGTGAGCATAGCTGGCACTGCAGGAGTTACTAGGTGATTGGATTTGGCTCTGTGTCTCCACCCAAATCTCCTCTCAAATTGTAATCCCCATGTATTGGAGGAGGGGCCTGGTGGGAGATGATTGGATCATGGGGGTGGATTTCTACCTTGTTGTTCTTGTGATAGCAGGTGAATTTTCACAAGAGCTGATGGTTTTAAAGTCTGGCACTACCCCACCCCATCCCCACCTCTCTCGCTCTCCTTTCTCTCTCTCTCTCTCCCTCTCTCCTGCTGCCATGCGAAGAAAGTCCTTGCTTCCCCCTTTGCTTTCTGCCATAATTGCAAGTTTCCTGAGGCCTCTCCAGCCATATGGACCATGAATGAATTAAACCTTTTGTCTTCATAAAATACCCAGTTTCAGGTGCTTCTTTATAATAGTGTGAAGACAGACCAATATAGAAAATTGGTACCAGGAGTTGAGACACTTCTATAAAGATATCCTGAAAATGTGGAAATAACTTTGGAACTGAATGATTTCCAGAAGTTGAAACAGTTTGGAGGGCTCAGAAGAAGACAAGAAGATGTGGGAAAGTTTGGGACTCCTTATAGACTTGTTTAATGGTTTTGACCAAAATGCTGATAGTGATACGGACAATGAAGGGTCCAGGCTGAGGTGATTTCAGATGGAGATGAGGAACTTATTGGGAACTGGAGAAAAGGTCACTCTTGCTATGCCTTAGCAAGGAGACTGGTGGCATGTTGCCCCTGCCCTAAAGATCTTCGGAACTTTAAACTTGAGAGAGAAGATTTCAGGAACATGGCAAAATTAATTTCTAAGCAGAAAAGCATTCAAGAAGTGACTTGGATTTTTCTAAAAGCATACAGTCATATGCATTCACAAAAACATAGTCTGAAATTGGAATCTATGTTTCAAAGGCAAGCAAAGTGTAAAAGTTTGGAAAATTTACATCCTGACCATATGGTAGAAAAGAAAAACCCATTTCCTTGGGAAAAATTCAAGCTGCCTGCTGCAGAAATTTGCGTAAGTAAAGAGAAACTGAATGTTAATAGCCAAGACAATAGGGAAAATGTCTTCAGAGCATTTCAGAGATCTATACGGCAGTCCCTCCCATCATAGGCCCAGAGGTCTAGGAGGGAAAAATGGTTTCATGGGCTGGGCCCAGGGCCCTGCTGCTCTCTGTAGCTTTGGGACATGGCACCCTGCCTCCCAGAGGCTCCAACTCCAGCCAGGGGCCAAGGAACAGCTTGGGCTATTGCTTTAGTGGAGGCTTCCACTGCCAAGGCGTGGGGCTTGAACCCTCTGAAGCAGTGCTCCTTTCAACAGCACATGGTGTTACGCTTGCAGGTGTGCAGAAGACAAGAGTTGAGCTTTCGGAGCATCCATCTAGATTTTAGAGAATGTATGGAAATGCCTGGATGTCCAGGCAGAAGTCTGCTACAGGGATAGAGCCCTTGTGGGTAACCTCTACTATGGCAGTGCAGAAGAGAAATATGGGGTTGGAGCCCCCACACAGAGTCCCCACTGGAGCACTGCCTAGTGGAGCTGCAAGAAAAGAGCCACCATCCTCCAGATCCCATTAAAGTAAATCCACTGACAGCTTGCACCACGCACCTGGAAAGGCTACAGACACTTAATGACAGCCCATGAAAGCAGCCAAAGGGGGCTGTACCCTATAAAGCCATGGTGACAGAGCTGCCCAAGGCCTTGGGAGTCCACCTTTTGCATCATCTTGCCTTGGATGTGAGACATACAGTCAAAGAAGATTATTTCAGAGCTTTAAGATTTAATGACTCTCCCACTGGGTTTCGGATTTGCATGGGGTCTGTGACCACTTTGTTTTTGCCAATTTCTCCCATTTGGAACAGGAACATTTACCCAATGCCTGTATCCCCACTGTATCTTGGGAGTAACTAACATTTTTTTATTTTACAGGCACATGGGCAGAAGAGCTCAGATGTCTTGGCTCAGATGAGATTTTGGAATTGGACTTTTGAGTTAATACTGGAATGAGTTAAGACTTTGAGGGACTTTAGGGAAGGGTTGATTGGTTTTGAAATGTGAAAAGGGCATGAGATCTGGGAGAGACCAAGGGCAGAATGGTATAGTTTGGCTCTGCATCCCTACCCAAATCTCATCTTGAATTGAAATCCCCACAAGTTGGAGGAGGAGCCTGGTGAGAGATGTCTGGATCATGGGAGCAGATTTCTCACTAGCTGTTCTTGTTATAGTGACAAGAACTGATGGTTTTAAAGAGGACACTTTCCCCCTCACTCTGTCTCTCTCTCCTGCTGCCATGTGAAGAAGGTCCTTGCTTCCCCTTCTGTCAGGATTGTAAGTATCCTGTCACCTCCACAGCCATGCAGAACTGTGAGTCAATTAAACCTTTTTTCCCCTCATAAATTACCCAGTCTCAAGTAGTTTTTTTTTTTTTTATATAGCAGTATAAAAACATACTAATACACTGGGCATGGTTGCAGCCCTTTCCAACCAGTAAAACACTATAAAATCTCCTGAGAGGAGTAACCAAGGAGTAAAAAGGCAAATAATCATAAAAGAAGGAACCAATTTTATTTGGTATTGTACTGTTTGTTGTTTCTCACATGAAGTAAAAGTTACCCTTGAAATTAAAAGTATCTCTCTTATAAAACTATCGTGGTAGCTCTATAGTGTTCGTGACCCAGTGGAGCTCCAGGCACATCTGTGGAAGGTAATGCTTCACAGACACTGTAGGATTTCATTGCCACTTTTGAGTTGTGACTCAGCTCCTTTGGTAAATATAGCCCATTACAGACTTTCTCCAAGAGCCGAATTATAGTAATTCAATTTTTAAACCTACAAAACATTTTGTTGCAGTAATTAACCCAAAGGCTTTAAATTGTATCATTTCTTGATGGATCACTTATATTTCTATTTTCTTGATTTCTTACTGGATTTTAAAAATAGTCCCCTCTGGTCTTTCACGTGATCTTATTTAAGCCCCTTTCCCCTAGTGAGACTTTCTTTACAATAAAGTTACTGGGTAAAATTCATTAATTAATTGACAGAAGATATTGAACTCCTGGGTGTTTGAACAGATATACAACAGTGGAGTTGAAGAGAAAAAATTGGAGGGAGAATTAGTTCTTCTTTGTTTGCAGAGATACAGTAGGACAACTCCATAGCTCGTCTCTGTTGGTCATGAAACTAATCACGAAGAGGATAATGAGAACTAGAGTCTAAAGGGAGAGATCTGGAGACAGATGAGAGAGTAGGGCTTCTCATCCAATTAGCTGTGGTGAGATTAAAAGCAGTACAAAGACAAACTAACACTACAAACACCTTGACTTCATTTAGATATAGTTCCAACAATGTATCTATATACTGTACAAAAAGCAAAATCTATTCAAATTTCTACATATTGATTTACATATTGTGGCAGGTGCTATTAATGGCCAACAAAAATCCCTTCAGCAAATATCACTCCACAACCTTTGATTGTGTCCTAATATAACCACTTCCAACGTTCTACCTGCATGCTTTCTCTTACCCTGAAGCAAGCAGTCAGGACATGCTAGGGAGTAAAACTCCTGAGACAGTCGCCAGCTGGTACTAACAAGTTAAGACAATTTTGAAGTATCTTTTATAAGGTTTCCCACAGGTTCCAACAAGAATGGGTGTCTGTTCCCTACAGCAAAAGTCTGCTCAAGATAGTGCCTGCATGGGCTTTCTCCTCTACTTAGTATCAGTTTGATACTAAGTTTGATGGAGGTTTTTTTACAGGTGACAAGACATTTTTATCTTGCTGGCTTTAGAATTCTCTGTTTGTCTTTGAGTTTAGACACTTTGAATATAATGCACCATATAGAAAACCTTTTTGCATTATATCTCATTGCTAGTATCAGAGGATCCTTTAATATTTAAATTTCTTGCTAGACTTGGGAAGTTTTCATTTATCGTTTCATTAATTTTTTTATTCTTTCATTATTCCTTTGGCCTCTGAGACCCCAATCAATTGAATAATTATTCACTCTATGGTGTCCCATATGTCACACCTGCTTTGTTCATTTTTTAAAAATACTTTTTCTCTATATTATTATCTGGCTGGTTTATTTAAAAAGACCTGTCTTGAAGTTCTCAGATTCTTTCTTCTCTTTAGTCTAGTGTATTGTTGAATCTTTAGAATGCATTTTGTAGTTTATTCAATGAATTCTTTTGTTCTATAAATTCAGTTTGGTTCTTTTCTTATGATAGCTATCGCTTTGGTGATTTTTTTCATTCACATTTGGAATTATTTTTTCTATTTGTTGTGTTTTTCAGAATTCTGTTGTATTTCTCTGAGCTTATTTAGAATCAAACATTTGAATCCTTTTTCTAGAATTTTGTAATTATTTCTATTAAAATCTGTTGCTGGAGAAATATTGTGTTCCTTTGGAGGTGTCATATTTCCTGGCTTTTCCATGTTTCTTGTTTCCTTAGTTGATATCTGCACATCTGGTATAACAGTTACTTCTTCAAGTTTTTAGAATTTGTTTTTGTGGGGGAGGACATTTTCCTGAGGATGTATCTATTATGATTTTGGGCAGGGCGATTTGGCTTTGATTCTGAGTGTGTGCAAGAGCGCAGTCTCTGTATGATTTCTTCACCTGTAGACATTTGTGGTATTTGCTATTTCCTTAGTGGCTTAGGATACAGTTACTAGTGGAAGTTGTGGTAAAGTTGAGTGGAGGTTAACATGCCAGGTAGACCAGACTTTGATCTCTAGTGGTGGCTGTAGTGAGCTGAACATGCCTATCTTTAGGCCTTAGGGTGGTGTATGCTGGCACCTGTGTTAGTAGGTACAGTCAGGATGATTCTTGACCCTCCAGGTGACTTACTTAGATGCTGGTAGTAGCATCAGTGAGCATGGTGGGTAGATGAGTTCTCAGGCTCTGAGAAGCTGGCAATGGCAGTGGCAAGATGACCTTCTGGTTCTTAAGTGGTATGCACTGGTGTTCGCAATGGCTGTGATGGACTGCATGGACCAGTCTCTAGTTCCACATGTGGCATAAGCAGATAGGTGCCAGCTGAGATGGTAGTGGCTGGGTGGTCAGGCCCAACATCAGGCCACTTGGTAGAGTGTTTAGAAGCCAACACTGGTGGACAGGACTGTGTGATCCCTTGGTTCCTGGACGGTGTGCTTTGGTCTGGGGATCAGGGATAAAGGCAGGCCAGAAGGTCTTGTCCTCGGGCCCCCTGATGATGTGCAACTGCCAGCAAGGGCAGGGTAATCCCCAGGCTACCTGTAGAATTCTTGGGTTGGGGGCTTCAGTGGCCATACTGCTGTCCTGCAACTGTAAAGAGCAGAGGTACTGGCCAGCAGAGGATGCACACACCACTCACGCCTCAGCTTTGGTAGGTGGCACACTTTGTGCCTGATATAGTAGCTGGTGCCTTGGAAATGTCTTAGCTCTGAAAGTTGTAGCACACGATCATTCATATCTCGGCCCTGAAGGTAAGAGTCCATGATTCTCTTGTGCCTCAACCTCAGAGTCAGTGGGCTCCAGGAAATTACACACCTGTTGGGGTGGGGCTTTAAAATGGAGCTTTGCTGCGGCTGCTTATGTCTCAGGGAGTGTGTGGGGCCCGCAAATCCTGTCTCTTGGAGTAGTCCCCTCACACAATTGTTTGGAAATTCCCTGTTAGGGAGCTTCCCAATATTTGGGAAATACTCACACTTAATTTAGTTATTTTAGGGCCAGTGAGGGTCAAAGAGAGCTCCTGTTGCTAGAATTGCAGCTGTCCATGGTGAGAATGTGGACCACTGGGGTCTCTCACTCACTTTTTCCTTGTATTAGGGAGTCTCTTGAGGCTTCCAGCCAATCCCAGAAGAGCAGGCAGCCTCTCTTCCTTCCCCTTATTAGCCTTGGGTATTGCCTTCGACTTTATGTTAAATTTCAGTGTTCTCTCTTCGGCGATCTATCTGAAGTGGAATTATCTACCTTCTATTTTGGTTCCTTTTAGTGGACAAGGTTTTAAATAGTCTTACTCACAACCTCCTTAGACGTGTTAATTAATTATAGCATCATCTACCCCTTTCCTATTGTGGAAACTGTAATGTCATCTGTCTTGTTTGGTTAAGGCTCTCATGTGAGGACATCAGCATTCCCTATCAGCTGTTTTCTTCAATCCAATCCCCAGGATTTTGCAGACAGAAGGTAAATTTAATATACCCTGCTGTATTACATGTTAGGGTTTTGGCTTCAGCTTTAGTAAGCACTTCTACGCTGCCGAGCTCGATGGAGTCACACTTTAGCCCCCTAGTGAATGAAGACTGTGAAATCCTATTTCCCAAGCCTCCTTGTCTACATTCTACCTATTTTCTTCGTGGTACTTTCAGGAATAAGGCAAAAATTACCTCTTTCCAAACCAGAGAGAGTCTCAGGTCCATCTGGCTGCAGTTGTCCTACAGAAAAAAAAAAAAAAATCAAATTTGTTCAGAAGTAAGTGATTACCATGACAGAGAGCCACATGATAAAGCAACATTTTTACACACACACACACACACACACACACACACATATATACACACACACACATAGTTTTACTTCTGAAATATATTACGGAGTATGAACCAACTGGGCATGTCGGCTACTTCACTATAATCTTTAGGAGTAACAGAATTTCTGCTCCTTAACCTTGGAAGAAAGCCAAGAATGGGGAGGGTAAAGCAGTTCCTTGTCTTTCCCGGAGATTGATGTGGTAATGATTTCTTTTTGTTTTAATCTCACCATTACAGTCAAAGTCACCAAAATATGAATGTCAAAACATTGTCTTTAAAGACAGTGAGTAAATTTTATTCATCGCCCTATCACATAGGAAGGTATTAGAGAAAAGAAGAATGAGTAAATAATTGCTTAAATAACTGTGCTCAGTTCTGCTTGCCACTGGACATCTGGACCATCTCCAGAGGAAATCAAGCAGTTACTAAATGACATAGAAACAGAGCCAGATGATAGACCTAAGGATATTTGACTTGGGAAAGACAAGGCGCAGGGGAGACACAAGAGTTATCATCAGATATTTTAAAGACTGTTGTGTATAAAAAGAATTAGCCTTATCTTGAGAGCAAGAGTCAATACGAGACAGTCAATATGAGAGCTGAGAGAAGGCAGATTATAACATTATTTATAACTTCAGCAAATAATTATGTTTAACTGTCACATAGGCATGCATGCATGAAGTTGTCAATATTAATAAGATGAGATATTTGCCATTATAGACTCTTTAACATAAAGTTGAAGACAGACAAATAAATCAGTCAAAAAATTTAATAATTAAAAAGTATAGAATCTTTGAAGTTTATTCCAGACTATTATGCAGTTGGTGAAATGCACACACATATATCTTTCATTTATTCCAAGCACACACTCTTGAGTATCTTGATATACTGAAACTTTTTATTGAGTAATGCCCAGTACTATTCCTACGATGATATAAAGATATAACTTTATACTCCTTGCCTTTAAAGATGAACACAGCCAGGAAGGTAAGACATACGTGCATTAAATGGGAAGTCCATATGCAAGTGATATATTTATCAGAAATATATTTAGGATTACATATAAAATGTTTGTGGTCCTAAGTGTCCAAAAAAATGAGAGACTCACTATGGCCAAAAAATTCAGAGATGCTTCATGGAGGAGCTAGGAGTCAGACTTGACCTCAAGGTAGAGTGAGATTTATTAGATGGAGAGAAGACAGAAGCTGTTGTAGCTAGCAGAATCTCAGCAGGACCGTAATGTAACATGAAACAATCCGTGGTTCGTGGCAATAATCAGACACAATGAATTCTGCCCCTGGAAGAATTGGCATGCCAGGCCATTAAAGCCTATTCACTACTTAGCAAAGTTTCTGTGCCCACTTAGTGAGGTCTCAAGCAACACAGAATGGTGGTTAAGATAGTTATGAGTACAGAAGGGAGAGTAAGCACACGAGCCACCATCCACAGTAAAAAATGTGTGTGTGAGTGTCTGTGTGTGTAGCTGTATATGATTTTGTAAATGCATATGCACATATGTGAACCTATGCCTAATAAAATAAAAAATACAAATATATATGAGAGATATATATGATGTACCTGTATTTATCTATGGAATTATTATATGCTGATATAACACTCTTATTATAGTTCTAGCTATAGGTTATAAGAAGTTGTTGTTCATCTTGATGTAATTAAGAGAACTGAAATTGCTAAAGAAAAGAATTTTGGAGAGGAATATTGGTTGTCCCCCATTGCATTGTATACTGGGAAGGTGTTCCGTCACAACAGATGCCAGATTATGTCTGCTTCTTGAGTAAACGATAATTTTGTTATCTTTTTGCTTATTTCTATTTTCTATCATTCTACAATAAACATTAATGAAATAAATAAGAAAATATGTATTTATAAGAAATATATTGCCTAATGTTGTACAGTGTGTAAAAAATTTCAACACATACTCATTTATTTAACTTGTACAACATTCACAGCATTTGCCCAAGGGGAAATTCGGTATTGGTTATCTCGTTGACCTGCCATGGCCACAGACCTAGTAGGCATCAGACTAAAAAGCAACTACCCACAGCCTGTAAAAGAATCTGGCCCACCTCAATTGTGCCATTTTCAATGAACAGAGAATCAGTTCTGCCAGCCAGACCGTTAGAGTGGAGTGGGGTGGATTTTCCTCTCCGGGTGACTCCACAGCTGCCCTTGCTGTGACAATCTGATAACCTTCTTTCTCTTCAAGTGCAGAGAATAGCAGAAACACGCAGGATCAGATACGAGAAAATGGATTTTGACAAGGCATTTTCAGGTTTTCAAAAGGCAGGTCTTCATTCTGGCCTGATGTTTCATCTGGATTTGTAATCTCCCCATTATGAGAAAATCAAAAGAGGTCATTTGGAGAGGTTTTATCTTCTTCTTCTGTAAAGTCCTTATGAAACATTTATGAGTTTTCTGACAATACCAAACCAAGCTTTTTTTGCCATTCTTCCTTCCCAAGCTATGCCCTTCAGAGGTTCCTGGCTTATTCCAGGAGATAGTGAATATGACCTACACTGTCTTTTGAGATTAACTCATTAATGATGATGGTTTCCCCTTCTGCAAATCTCTCAATCTCTACTACTCCTAACTTTCTGAAATAACTAGTGCTGAATTTATCAAGTGCAGCTGCTTAATTTTGGAGGTTAATTCTCTACAGCATTTATTTACTTTGCAATTAACTCTAAATATGAGATAGCATGCAAACACTGAAATAAAAATTGGATTTTTTATTAGACTAACATTAGATTCTCTCTCTCTTACTAGTTGCATGTTCTTGGGCATGATTCAACCTTTCTTAGTCTCAGTTTCTTCATCTGCATACTCTAGGTAGAATTAAAGCTCACAGACTTCTGCTGTAGGAAAGACAATTTCTGCCAGTGTTTATTAATATGTATGAGCTACTTAGATATGAAAAAAATCAATATTAGTAACTTAATTTTTCAAATACTTATTAACTACCACATGCCAGAGCCCTTGCATCTGTAGTGTGATCATTCCATAGATGAATATGGTTACAGATACTTAAGATCTCCGAAAGAAAACACGAGAACAAACTATTAAATTCAAATAAGTCAGAAGTATAAACACCAGTAGAAAACTCTTGATAAATCAGTATAATAAGAAAAATAATTTTAAAATTAATTGAGCATCTACTATGCACAAAAATTTAAAATATTTTTTCAATTCTTTCTTATAATCATTCAGTTTGGCAGATCGCATTATTTTAATTTTGCTAACGGAAAAAATAAGTGATGCTTGGGAATATTAACCTGTCCAAGGTGTAGGAATAGAATTTTAGTAAGTTATATCCAACTCCAAACATATTTTTTCTATTTTTTCCTACCACATTATATTCTTTATTTTGTTCATCTGTTTTATGTAATATGATACCATAAGAAAACTTTTTCTCTTTCTCTCTTAAATACACACACAATACATATATTTTATATATTATATATATACACACAATATCATATAATATGTTATGTTAATAAAGGCTCTATGTGTGTATACACACATACTTATATTAAGATACAATTAATATAATCAATATAAATAAAATATACATAAAAGACATAAGATTCACAAAATAAAACTGAAAACAAATTGTGCTCAATTAAACTTAAATTCAACTCCATAATAAATTAAATTCTTTTTTTTTTTTGAGACAGAGTCTAGCTCTGTCTCCCAGACTGATAAATTAAATTAATTCTTTTTTTTTTTTTTTTTTTGAGACGGAGTCTCGCTCTGTCGCCCAGGCTGGAGTGCAGTGGCCGGATCTCAGCTCACTACAAGCTCCGCCTCCCGGGTTCACGCCATTCTCCTGCCTCAGCCTCCCAAGTAGCTGGGACTACAGGCGCCCGCCACCTCGCCCGGCTAGTTTTTTGTACTTTTTAGTAGAGACGGGGTTTCACCATATTAACCAGGATGGTCTCGATCTCCTGACCTCGTGATCCGCCCGTCTCGGCCTCCCAAAGTGCTGGGATTACAGGCTTGAGCCACCGCGCCCGGCCTAAATTAATTCTTAACGTACTATAATAGCTTCCTTCAAAATTAACTTACTTTCAATTTCAAAACACCGTGTATTTTGCTTAACAGTTTTCTGTTTTGTCTGTGTGTGTGTTAACTGTTCACATTCATATTAAAGTTTGAGATTCCCATGGAAAACAAAAAGCGGAAAGCTTTATGCTTCCTGTTTTCATTAGAAGAGAAATGTATAAAATTGAAACTATTTAAGTTTTGAACAATGTATTAAGTTGACTGTAAACAATCATGAAGACTTAATGTAAGAACTGTAAGAAAACAGTAATTTAATAGTGCTAAGTTTTGAAGTACTAATTAAATCTTAGCTAAACCCTGTTGTAAAGAAGCTTCTATAGTAAGTGTCTTTTCACAAACTTTTCATTTCCCAGTCTCCAGATTCCAGAAGTCTATTACCTTCTCCTTTTAAACCTAGACAGACTCTCATGACTGACTTGGCCAAAACAGTATGAAAGACATCCAACTCTAGGTCAAAATACTCTGTGCGCTTCTCCCTAGGCATTTTTCTTTGGGCAGGGGGTGCCAGAGAAGATGGGAGAGTAACTGACTCCTAAAACACTAGCCACCATGTTGTGAGAAATCTCCAGATGTCTTTAGAGGAGCTAACATGGAAAAGAAACAATACACAAGCCACATTCTCAGCTGGGCTTCTGGGCAATAACCAGCACCAACTTGCTCAGCCTTGCGAGGTCATCGTCTTGAAAGTGGATCCTTCACCCTCCAGTTAAGCATCCAGGCTGATGCTGTGTGGAGGAGAGTTTTCCCCATCACACCTCACCTAAGTTGCAGATGGATTTATAGGCAAGCTAAGTAGCCATTGGTGCTTTAAGCCACTAAATTTTGAGATGGATTGTTATATTATAGTAGACGACTTATTCACTTCCTAAGAGAAATGCTCTACAGAGACAAAAAGTCTACAAAGTCTACAGCGACTATAGCATGATCAATTTTCTTTTATTTACTAATTTTTATATTAATGGTGTTTTCTAAACTGAGGTTTTCAAAACAGGGATTAAGTGTGTTCTTGTTTCATCCCCTGGTCACAGCACTGTACTTTGAAAATTTTGTTCAGTACATATGTCCAAAGGCTGACATATGTTCACCCTTGCCAAATTATGTAATGCGAAACATGAGTTCAGAAAAAAGATGATGAGTTCTTAAGGAACAAAGGTTCAGTTCTCTACTAGATTTAGGAAAGACATGGAGCATCAAAACACTTATTTTATATAGGTAATCTATGAGAAGTCTTACAGGACAGGACTTTTATATTTTGTTTAATACTTAATCAAATATTTTGATCAACAAATTTTACTTTTATTACTCACTTTTACAAATGATATTATTATATAATTGCTTTACAACAAACTACACATATTTGAGTTTTGCAATTTGGTAAGTTTTATTATATTCATGCACCTGTGTGACTACAATCTCCATCAGTATAATGAACGTGTCTGTCACCCCCAAAGCTTTCTCCTGTATAATCAACCCCTTTCGTAATTAAAATTCCCCTCTCCCACCTGTTACCAGCCCCTATCTAGGCAACCATTGCTCTGCTTCTTTCACTATTGTAAAAATGAAACCAACTGATGTCGCGAGTCTCCGGGCATGATGCACTGAGAAGGATGTAACATTATCTCTGTTGTATTATTGACAAAAATATTTAACTGAATATAATTATAAGAAAAAATTAGATAAAATTTAGAAGATGGGCAGTTCTAGAAGACAGATGTCCTAGACTTTTTAAAAATAGTAATATAATGAAAGACCAAAAAAGATGAGAACACTATTTGAAAACTATTTTAAAGAAGATTAAAGTTATATGGTAACCAGCTACCATACAGGATAGTTGTTTGAATTTTGAAATAAAAAATATAAATAACAAATTTGAACAGTTAGGAACATTTGAATATGAATTATCTTCTAGGCAGTATTACTGTGTCAATGTAAAATTTCTTATGTATATGAGTGATTATGCAATATCCTTGCGTCCCAGAGATGAGCTCTGAAATATTCAGGAATGAATGTCGTGACATCAGAAAGTTTTGTTATTAAGGGGCGGAGCAAGATGGCCGAATAGGAACAGCTCCAGTCTCCAACTCCCAGCGCGAGCGACACAGAAGACCGGTGATTTCTGCATTTTCAACTGAGGTACTGGGTTCATCTCACTGGGGAGTGCCGGACGATCGGTGCTGGTCAGCTGCTGCAGCCCGACCAGCGAGAGCTGAAGCAGGGCGAGGCATTGCTTCACCTGGGAAGTGCAAGGGGGAAGGGAATCCCTTTTCCTAGCCAGGGGAACTGAGACACACAACACCTGGAAAATCGGGTAACTCCCACCCCAATACTGCGCTTTAAGCAAACAGGCACACCAGGAGATCATATCCCACACCTGGCCGGGAGGGTCCCACACCCACGGAGCCTCCCTCATTGCTACCACAGCAGTCTGTGATCTACTGGCAAGGCAGCAGCGAGGCTGGGGGAGGGGCGCCCGCCATTGCTGAGGCTTAAGTAGGTAAACAAAGCTGCTGGGAAGCTCGAACTGGGTGGAGCTCACAGCAGCTCAAGGAAACCTGCCTGTCTCTGTAGACTCCACCTCTGGGGGCAGGGCACAGTAAACAATAACACACCCAGCAGAAACCTCTGCAGACGCAAACGACTCTGTCTGACAGCTTTGAAGAGAGCAGTGGATCTCCCAACACGGAGGTTGAGATCTGAGAAGGGACAGACTCCCTGCTCAAGCGGGTCCCTGACCCCTGAGTAGCCTAACTGGGAGATATCCCCCACTAGGGGCAGTCTGACACCCCATACCTCACAGGGTGGAGTACACCCCTGAGAGGAAGCTTCCAAAGCAAGAATCAGACAGCTACACTCGCTGTTCAGAAATATTCTATCTTCTGCAGCCTCTGCTGCTGATACCCAGGCAAACAGGGTCTGGAGTGGACCTCAAGCAATCTCCAACAGACCTACAGCTGAGGGTCCTGACTGTTAGAAGGAAAACTATCAAACAGGAAGGACACCTACACCAAAACCCCATCAGTACATCACCATCATCAAAGACCAGAGGCAGATAAAACCACAAAGATGGGGAAAAAGCAGGGCAGAAAAGCTGGAAATTCAAAAAATAAGAGCGCATCTCCCCCGGCAAAGGAGCGCAGCTCATAGCCAGCAACGGATCAAAGCTGGACGGAGAATGACTTTGACGAGATGAGAGAAGAAGGCTTCAGTCCATCAAATTTCTCAGAGCTAAAGGAGGAATTACGTACCCAGCGCAAAGAAACTAAAAATCTTGAAAAAAAAGTGGAAGAATTGATGGCTAGAGTAATTAATGCAGAGAAGGTCCTAAACGAAATGAAAGAGATGAAAACCATGGCACGAGAAATACGTGACAAATGCACAAGCTTCAGTAACCGACTTGATCAACTGGAAGAAAGAGTATCAGCGATTGAGGATCAAATGAATGAAATGAAGCGAGAAGAGAAACCAAAAGAAAAAAGAAGAAAAAGAAATGAACAAAGCCTGCAAGAAGTATGGGATTATGTAAAAAGACCAAATCTACGTCTGATTGGGGTGCCTGAAAGTGAGGGGGAAAATGGAACCAAGTTGGAAAACACTCTTCAGGATATCATCCAGGAGACTTCCCCAACCTAGTAGGGCAGGCCAACATTCAAATCCAGGAAATACAGAGAACGCCACAGAGATACTCCTCGAGAAGAGCAACTCCAAGACACATAATTGCCAGATTCACCAAAGTTGAAATGAAGGAAAAAATCTTAAGGGCAGCCAGAGAGAAAGGTCGGGTTACCCACAAAGGGAAGCCCATCAGACTAACAGCAGATCTCTCGGCAGAAACTCTACAAGCCAGAAGAGAGTGGGGGCCAATATTCAACATTCTTAAAGAAAAGAATTTTCAACCCAGAATTTCAAATCCAGCCAAACTAAGTTTCATAAGTGAAGGAGAAATAAAATCCTTTACAGATAAGCAAATGCTTAGAGATTTTGTCACCACTAGGCCTGCCTTACAAGAGACCCTGAAGGAAGCACTCACATGGAAAGGAACAACCGGTACCAGCCATTGCAAAAACATGCCAAAATGTAAAGACCATCGAGGCTAGGAAGAAACTGCATCAACTAACGAGCAAAATAACCAGTTAATATCATAATGGCAGGATAAAGTTCACACATAACAATCTTAACCTTAAATGTAAATGGACTAAATGGTCCAATTAAAAGACACAGACTGGCAAACTGGATAAAGAGTCAAGACCCATCAGTCTGCTGTATTCAGGAGACCCATCTCACACGCAGAGACATACATAGGCTCAAAATAAAGGGATGGAGGAAGATTTACCAAGCAAATGGAGAACAAAAAAAAGCAGGGGTTGCAATACTAGTCTCTGATAAAACAGACTTTAAACCATCAAAGATCAAAAGAGACAAAGAAAATAATAAATTTCCCAACAAAATGTATACAAGAAACATTATTTGAAGCTTGTATTATATAAATGCATTGAAAAATCCTTGAAATATACATAGCTAAGAGTTTTTCAGTGTTTAATGAAGGGCTGCATATATTTCTATATAATCTAACTATTTTATAATAAGAATGTTTTTTGTATTTCACATTTATTGTGGACAATGCAAATGAGATGAGAAAGGAATTTTGAAATGGGTCATATTTAAATTTTACAGAGAGGAGTAAGAGAAAAACATTCTGGACAGCAACAACATTGTAAGCAACAGGTCAAAGTTAAAATATGACTTATTCAATATCTGGAAAATATATAGCTATGAATTCTCTTTTTTATACCTATAATTTGGTCGTGTTCTGTTAATGAATTTCCCTTCCCATCAACTTTTATCATAAATTCAAGCTGCCTCATATGAGGTCTATGTAATCAAAAATGCACCTCCTCTACTGAAATCCTGGGAAGGGTGAGGGACAGGGCCATTGATATAATCAAGAAGCATCAGTCACCTCAGCCAATGGCAAGCAGCCTTGGATATGGAGTAAGTGTAAAAGCCCCTTCTGACAGATGTCTTTTTCAGACTCTTCATTTATATCTGAGAAGTCGCTGTAAAATTGGCATTTGAGCAATAACAAGACTTTGCAATTCTCTCTTTGGAACTTGAGATTCATGAATGATGCATGTCTATGCAGATTTTTCACCTGTGACAGGAGTAGTATGGGCAATTTCTCTAATATATTAAGAAAACCAGCCATGATACCAGTAACGGATGTAAACGAAATATTCCCATCAGTTAAGTCAGTTTATTTAACTATTTCAGGTCAGCCTGTGTGATGGGAGAATGCTGAGCACGGAAATCAGTTATTGATGAGAATCTTACAAATAGCAGCCCCTGATCATGAGGTTCTCAGTTAAAAGATGGACAGGTTGTTGCTTGCTTCCTGCTTCATTTAGGTATTTTTTTTCTGTTGAACCATACCACCCGAGTTGGGCACATCCCACGTGAAAAACCAGCTGGTGAGCTCTGCAGAGCATTTCTCTGAGAGATCACACAGATGGCAAAAAAGGGATAAAAATTATCTGTAACCAGTACCCACCTCTGAATGAATTGGCAGGCAAGGGCTTATAACTTGATGTGTTTTGGATTTCAGGCATTTGGGTCTCCTAATTCCTCATATTGAGGCTCCTCATTCTCTGTCATCACTTTTATCTGACAAAGTCCTAAGTAAATTATATTTAGGGAAATTAGATATTGCTTTTGGCACCCTAGTGAACTATGCATACTAAAGATTAAGAAAATATTTTCACAGTAAGAGAACTCTGGACTGGGAAAACAGGAACCTCATTTCTTGCCATGACTGTGGAATTGACCAGCCACCTGCCCCCAGAGGAAGTCACTTGACTTTGCTGGGTCCCACTTGCCTTATCTAAATATAAAGCAATAGGACTTAGTTATATTCCAATAACGAAATGCTCCAAACCTTTCCTCTGACTACTTACCAAAGAAATGTTGACTTTCAAGACTAAAGCAATTTGAAATGCACTCTACTTAAATGTTTGTTGCTCTTCATTTCAAATAGCTACACTCTGCAGTCCCACACAGGGATGATAACAATGCCTCATCTTTTATAGTCTTACTGTTTCTCTTCCCTCAGGTTGTTCCCTTATTATTCCATGTGCTGTATCAGATCACACCACCAACAGACCTGAAGATGCAGCCAGTGTCCTCTTCATTTTTCACACACACACAAATCCACATACAGAAGGAACCCCATCATGTGCCGCAATGCGGCTTCTTCTCCCCGATCTCTCTCCTCCTCTCTACTTGGTGTATGTCAGTGTGATTGCCCTTAGTGTCTTTTGGTCCTGACCCAAGAGGGCACCATCTGACCCTCCCACTGTGCAGTGGGCTTCTCCTTAATGTCTGCTTGTCCTAACCCAAGCGTGCACCATTTGACCTTCCTGCTGTGCAGTGTGCATGTCCTTCATGTCTGCTTGTCCTAACCCAAGAGTGCACCATCTGACCCTCCCACTGTGCAGTGTGGTCTGTCTGTCCCACCGCTCTACCAATCTCTCATGGGTAGACAAGCATCTTGCCTTTCTATCCCTTCTGTAATGGTTAGGCAAAGCAACAACAGTAACAACAGGGACAAACAACAACAAAGTTTCTCTGTCTTGGTTCAGTAGGGATGATTGCGTAGAAACGGCCAGTTAATTATCTTGCTTATATTAAAAAACAAAGTGAATCCATGTGAATTTTTTTAAAAAAATATTAGGCCGGGCACAGTGGCTCATGCCTGTAATCCCAGCCCTTTGAGAGGCTGAGGTGGGTGGATCACCCGAGGTCAGGAGTTTGAGACCAGCCAGACCAATATGGTGAAACCCTGTCTCTACTAAAATTACAAAAAATAGCTGGCCGTAGTGGTGTGCACCTATAGTCCCAGCTACTCGGGAGGCTGAGGCAAGAGAACTGCTTGAACTTGGGAGGCGGAGGTTGCACCGAACCAAGATCGCACCACTGCACTCCAGCCTGGGCGAACAGAGCGAGACTCCTCAAAATAAATAAATAAATAAATAAATAAATAAACAAACAAATAAATAAAATGTGAAAAGTATCAGGATGTGCTTTTTAGTATTCGGGGTCAGAAATAAAACCTTACTTTTCTTTAAATAAACCTGAAGGCAAAATGCAGAAGATAATATTTGCCATGAATCTTTGAGGAGAAACCAGGGTAAGGTTAATGAGAATCGCCAACTAATTTGTGCACTTCTTAAGAGCATGAATCATGTTTCTGTTTTAATTACCTCTCCACTGCCATAGGCAGTTCCTGAAACAAAGTTGAAAGTGAACATAGACTAAAATATCTTTGTTTAATGCATCGCACAGGTTATCGGATCCCCCATAAGACCCTGTGAGGGAAAAAGGGCATATGTCCTCCTTTCATAGATGAGAAAACGAAAGTACAGAGGGTAGAGTGACTTGTCCACTGTCACGCGCTGACATTTGGCAGAGACATGTTGGCTTGTTGCCATCTAAGACCCCAGCTGGCATCTCTCATGTATGGTGGATTCAGTTGACTATCTTACATTGCCTGGATAGAACACCCTTTATAGATAATAATCCTTTCTTTCAGACTTAGAAAAACCATAACTGAGGACCACCTGCTATGAGTGTCACAGACAAGCCTCAGAAGCCACTCATTGTGGTTATAAGGGAAATTGAAACATGTGCTAATGTGGGTGTGGCAAATGATTTCAAAGTGAGAGTTAATCAACTGGATTGAGAAACTTGGCTATTGACCGTGCAGAAGCTGCTATTCAGTGGAATACTCACCAGCCATGCTGCTTGTGATAAAATGCAGTTTTTCTACATGCTCCTGTGACAGTATATTAAAGAGGCCTGAGATACCATTATTAACATGTAAAAGGATACCAGATATTTCCCTAAGAACCTGCACTGATATCCTAGCATGGACCCTTAATGGCCCTTTGATCTGCTCAAGTCACAGGACCTTTCCCAGGATAAGCTCCTCACCCGTGATTTAAGGAAAGTGGGAAGTGGCATTTGATAAGAGTCTAGGTACACAGAAGGTAAGTTTGCAGTCCAGTCTCTGATGAGATAAAATAAAACACATATATAGCATTTGTTTGATATTTGCCATGAATCTTTGTTTAATACCAGGTACCATTTGTTTAATACTAGGTACCCTTGTCAGTGCTTAATGAATATGGACTCACCTAATTCGCTAAACTTATTAGAGAATAAAATAATTCCCATTGTAGTCATGTGGAATATGAGAAACAGAAAGTAATTTGTTCAAAGTTACATGGCTATAAGTGGCAAAGCCAGGATATAATCCCAAATCAAATAGAGATGACTCTAAAACAAACAAATTTTTTTTTTTAAAAAAACAGGCTTTGTACTGCATTTCTACTTTTCTGAAATTGGATGAAAGAAATAGACTAGGTCCGAGTAGTTTGCTGGATTCTGACTTATTCTGTGAGAGAGCTACCTTGAGTGCAGCTAAATCTCTATGACCTGTGGTTTTGGTGATGGGAAGAGGGTGAGCCCATAGGCCTGACTTGTTTCCACTTGGCATCTCTCATGTATGGTGGATTGAGTTGACTCTTACATTCCCTGGATAGAACACATCCCACCCTTGAAAGAACACTCCAACACAGAGAGCAGTGTGGCATAGCAGCTAAGAGCAGAGGCTCCAGTGCAGCAAAGCGGCTGAGAGCAGAGGTTCCAGTTGGGTTCCACTACTCCCAACTCTTCTCTTTCTAGCGGTGTAACTTTGTGCAAACCAATTAACTTCACTCCAACTCAACTTCCTCATATTCAAATGGTTGTGAAAATGTGCAACCCTTCGGCCCATTGTGAAGATTACACACATATTTATGTATGCATACATGTGCATACATATATAATAAATTCTAAAATATGCTCTAAAACATAATTTAAAACTATATTGTGTGTGTGTGTGTGTGTTTGGGGCTTAGTAAATGATATATAAGTACTAGCTATTATTGTTATATTTTTTGCTTAAATATAGCAGAATTAAATCTGAATATAAGTAAAAACTAATACATGGAAACAGGTTTACATTTTTAATAAACATAATGAAAACTTAGAGTCCAATGACTTGGTTTTGTAATTATGCTTTCCAGCTTATTATATGTAAAACTATGGATAAGTTACTTAAACTTTCTGAATCCTGATTTCCTTCATTGTAAAATATAGATAATTATATGTACTTTTAAGATTTTCTATAAGGAAATCCTTTTCTGGCATGGTCTAGATGATCAAGGAAATTGAGATCTTTCTCCTTCTGCAGAAACATAAACAGGACACTCCTCCCCACTCTTCCATAGATTGCTGGTTTGTAAAAGGCATATGATGATCAAATATATCCCTATGGTATTGACAGGTAAGTTCAATCAAGGAACAAGCAAAGGATTTGAAAAATAGCTGTCCCATAGAATCTGTCAAGAGTCCACTTAACTAGATATTAGTAACTGCCAGTTTCTCTAAATGACTATTAAACTTGCAGTATATAGGCTCTTAGTCATCGAAAACAATATATATCTGTTAATTGACACTCCACGTCTTAAAATGCTTAGACTCCACAACCACTGTGGCAGGCAGGAAAGGTTCATAACAATAAAAAGGATTCCTAAAGATGTACAATTGGTATTCACATGATACTGAAATAAAACCCTTGGTTGATGACTATAAAAATAAACAAACAAACAAAAAATACATTGAAGTCCTACAAGTTATGACACCCACCTGGGTAAATTCCATGAAATCATGCACCGCCTTTTAGGTTCACTTATAAGACTGCCAGTCTCCTTTCAAGCCTGAACCATGTTGCAGAATTGCCATTCCTTCTGCTTTGGTCTTTCCTGAGTTAACTGCCTTGAGATGTATAAATTGTACTTCATTCTTCTTTCCCACACAATATCAGCGTCCCTCGTCATGGGCAAATTACTCTGGAGCCAGATGGATCTTTTTAAAATATAAATCTCACCATGCCACATCATTACTTTGTTTATGACTTCTCTGCCTTTAGAATAAAGTTTGAAAAATACTCTATTAGGTGTGTTTGTCCTGGCAGGATCTAGCCCCTGAGTCCCATAATTTTAAATTACTACGCTTGAGTTCCTCTACTTCCCCTCACTCCCAAAACTTTCCACACCACACACTTCCATTCATCCTTGCAGTCAAAATGTAATGTTCTTTGGTTCTTTGGTCAGGGACGCCTTAATCTGATTATTCACATTTGATGTTAAGTCCCCTTATGTAACATTCACCCCACTTCAATTTTTCTTTTTTATTGTTTCTTCTTGAAACTTAGCCCACTGTCTTTATGTGAATGTCCATTAAGACCATAAACCGTATGAGGTTGAAAACGAATATTCTTGTTCACTGCAATAGTCTCTGTATGTAAGGAAGAATCTAGTACTTAGCATGTACCGATCAAATATATGTTGAATTATATTAAAATATGAATATACCCCTTAGCCCATTAATCATGCTCTATTATTATTATTACCATTATTTTTATTAGTAGTAGTTCTAATATTAAACTTTCTTTTTTAGCTGTATGGTACATTTCAACACTGGATACTGAAAAAGGGACTTTCTTCCTTTTCATTTCATCTCATGTTTACCTAAGTTCCCTGTATCTGAAGTCCTTTCTAAGGTACTGCGACTTTCATCTTGATAGAATAGTGTGCTATTTTCCTGTACTCAAAGACACATGGATGCATTTTCATTTTTTTCCCACTCTAGTCTAACTTGTTTTGACAACTCCTATTAAACACTTTTTATAAGGAAAATGAATCCCTATAAAAATTCTTTTAAGGCTTTTTGTTGTTGTTTTTCAGGGTTTCTTTGCACGTGTTATGCAAATAATGCAGCTGTGGCTCTGAAATACTTTCCATAAAGGAAAAAAAAAAGAAAATCTACTAAAATACAATGGAGATAACACCAAATAACCAATTTTATACTTTTTTTTTTTTTCACAAATTACATTGAGTATCACTAAAATCATATGAAATGAACAAGGCCTTTCCCATATGGGTTAGTCTGTTTCCAGCTAAATGCTACAATTAAAAGTGGCTGCCTTGCCACTGGATGTTCACGTGGCCAAACCACAAAGCTACCTCCCAAGAAGGAATCATTGTTGGTGAGCAGAAGTGTCCCATCCACTGTCCTCCTTCTCTGTGACAGCCTCAGAACCAGAAGCCCTTTCCCCATGTCAAGGACATGCCCTAGTTTTTGCTCCCCCTTTTTTCTTTTCTCATAGACTTGGGATTAGTAAGAGAAGATAGATCTCTTTCAGAAGATGACAATAAGAGTGCTTCTACCTTCTCATTTTCTTTCTTCTTCTGTAAAAGAAGTGTTGGAGAAGAATAATCTACAGAAAGTTTTAGTTGGAAGGATCCCCGTTACAAAAGACAGGTTAACAAGAGAAAATCGAACAAAAGTTCACTAACATGTACATTTCACATATACATGGAGGACACCCAGAGAATGAGAAGTCCTCAAAAAGGTAACTTTGAATTCCAGTTTATATGGCATCATTAACAAAGAACAGTATATTTTTAGATAAGTGACAAGATAAGGGAAAAGAACTTTGAGTCTCCAGGGGCAACAAATTGCGAGAAGGCAGATAACTGGCAGATAAAGGCTGGTTAGTGAAGTTTGTTAATGTAGATTCCTCTGGTCCCACTGCCAGGTCTATGAGGGTTCAAAGTTGTCTTCAGTAGTTACCTTTGTTTCCCCTGACAGAGAGGAGTGGATCTCTTTTGTCTTTGTAAATCTAACTTCTGCTTTTAGGCAAGTAGAGGGAGGGCAGAGAGCTTTTTTGTATCTTCTTCTTAATCGTCTTCAGCTCATCAACACTTCATATTTTGGGGAAGCATATTCTGGTCTCTCCAAGAAGATAAATATGATTTTCCTTAGATCTTTCCATGGCCCCTCCTTTCTCAACTTTCAGGATCCAGCTTGATCAATGTTATTTCCTCTAAATGAACCTTCCTTGACCAACCTACTTTACTCTGATTTAGTATCTGCATGGACTTATGTCTGGTTCCCTCACTATGTGAATTATGAATATATGAACTATGGGGACAATTAATCCAACTTTTTCAATGCCAAATTTTTATCTATGACAGTGACAGGCACACAATGACAGAAACATATTTGTGGAAGACAAAGGAAGGAAGGAAGAAAAGAGGGAAGAAAGGAAGGAACGGAGGGAGAGAGAGAAGGAGGGAAGGAGGGAGGGAGGGAGGAAGGAAAGGAGGAAGGAATAGGGGAGGGAAAGAAGGAACATTCAACTAGCAAAATTTTAGCTTGGGGATGACTGAACCAGGATGGCATCTAAAGAGCTAAAAATATGCTGGGAAAGGGGTGAGGGAAGGATCTCCTAAGGCTAGTTTTTAATCTAGGTTCATAAAGGGATGACCAACAGAACTTTTAAGTTCCCTATTTAGTCTTGATCTCCAGAAGAGACACATGAACTTCAGAGAAAGCTTAATCCCCAGGAATGCAAGGTACTTATTTGGCTGGAGTGATCATGTGCTCGCTTTGAAATGTAGGTTTTATTTACTTTCCAACACAGCATGCAAAACTCACTAATAGACAAGACCACAAACAAAAAATGATATGCCCTTACAAGAAAGAGATGAGAATAAGGTCTAGGCGAAAGAAAAGGGAAGCCTTGTGTTTAGGGCTCTGTTAGCCTTTAAAGGAAAGGCCTTAAAAGGTTATCATAGTTTTTGCATAAGGAAGTTTTCAACAATTTAGGAACATAAAGAGAAATTCAGGGCAAAATCTTCAGGCTGCTAAGTGTTACAGATGCAGGCACAACTCAGGCAAATATATTTTTAATAAATAAATAAATGCTAAAATATGTTCTAAAAACGTGAGTTAAACAACAGTATTCAAATCTATATATAGTCACATGGTAATTACCTCCCTAAAGCGTTCTCACGGGAGCATTCCTTTCTTTGAAGCCATCGTCTTGCTTAAGAGTCACTATTCCTCCTGCTGGTGAAAAGATTAAATTCCTCAAGGATCCTGCCACATCAAATGTTCGATTGTATGAGAATAATTTCTAAACAGCATAATCCTGCTTGACAACAACCCACTTTGTGAAAAGCAGACAAGCTCTAGGAATCCCCCGGGGGGTTTCCTCAGTGCTCAATGTATTTCAGTCAACTCAAACCAGGTGTATGCACTCTTTCTTCCTGCTCACATACCAGGCATCTGTTATTCTGCTAGTTCCTATCAAGGACAATAGAAACAACTTCTTCTAACATCAGTAAGAGGTCAGTGCTTATTTCTGAAGTCCTAGATGTCTGGAGGCTAACATTCTCCAGTCCTGGCAGAGGGCTTGCATCAGTCAAGAGAGGCTAGGCTGTTACAAAATAACACAGGGCACCAACCTAACGGTCTAACATAACTATATTAGTCTGTTTTCATGCTGCTAATAAAGACATACCTGAGACTGGGTAATTTATAGAAGAAAAAGGTTTAATTGACTCAGAGTTCCACGTGGCTGGGGAGGCCTCACAATCATGGCGGAACGCAGAAGAAAAGGAAACTTGGCGTCCCGCAGGGCAGCAGGCAACAGCGCGTGTGCAGGGGAACTCCCTTTTATAAAACAATCAGATCTCGTGAGACTTACTCAGGTTCAGGAGAACAGCATGGGCAAGACCCGCCCCCATGATTCAATTACCTCCCACGGGGTCCTTCCCACCACTTGTGGGAATTATGGGAAGTACAATTCAACATGAGATATGAATGAGGACACAGTCAAACCATGTCAACAACAAAACTTATTTATTGTGCTAACAATGCATCATGTTCTGTCAACTTGCAATCAAGCTTCCTGATTATCCTGGCTCTGTGAGAGTGGATGCTTCAAACTTGTGGCTTGTCAATCCCAACCATCCTTTCATAATTGCTGTATCACGAAAAAGAAACGTGAAGAATTAAGCACCAGCTTTTAAATGTTTCAGCTTGGAAATGGCACCCATTACTTCCTGATATCATCAATTGCTGGGAACTGTTTACATGGAACCCCGTTAAGGAAAGGGGATGAGAAAGGCAGTCTTCCATGCATCTTGGAAATATTAGACACACCAAGATTGTCTACCACAGGTCGCTAATAGGACTTTTGGTCCTTTTCTCAATCTTTCAGCAGTTTTTTTGTCTTACAATTCAGTACTTTCTTCTGCACTCCAGCTCTGTTTAACTGCACTCATCATATGGAGTGATGGTTGTTGGAGGTAGAAGGTGGAGACAAGAAAATTGAAAGAAGGAGGAACGTTCAATAAGCTAAATCATAATGTCAGGAAAAGAACAGTTCAAATATATTGTCCTGTGAAATTGGTAAATAAGAATATTGATAGATATACACAAAAAGCATTCATAAAATTAGTTACAATGACTAGGGAGGATTAGATGCCAGAGCTTCTGCTATGCATTTTATGTAAGTTGAGTCCACCTTCCATCACACGCCTCCATGTAATCCCTAAAGTCATAGAGTTAGAGCACAGGAGGATTTGACTGTAGCTTCGACTGACTTCAAACCACATCCTCTTTCTACCACATGGTATGAAGCAGTGACTATATAATTAATGTTCACTGGTCTGAACTGCAGAGCGATGAATAAATGCAAAGAAAGCCCTGGGTGAATTGAGGGAGAAAGTTCTGAAGTCTGAGAGGATGTAGGTGGTTGCTTGCAAGCCCTTCTTTAGGTGTTTCAATGTCAAAAATTCAATGAGAAATAATTATATTCTTTTCCTAAAGACCATTGAATGCTTATGATGAAAAGATAAGGGGCTTTAACAAATGTTAGTGGAGCTCCCTGAGACATTCAAAGAAGTTTAAAATGTAGTTTCCTCTTTCATTTTCATGGCCAGAAATGTTAAGTACTTTATTAGCATTTCACTTAATTAGTAACTCTGAAATAAAAGGGAAGATCAAGTATGAAACTATCTAAAAACAGAAACACCATCTCCAGCCTACTCACTCCAGTATCTTCTGGGAAATAACCAAAGATTATGGAGAGCTCATTGTTGATATTTTAGCACTAGCCATCTTTCACATTTAAAAGGTGATTTCACTACTATTTAATTTTAGATATTTGAAAAGTTATGCTGGCCTTGCAATGAACTTAAATCCATCCACACTACCTCAGGGGAAAATAAATTTCATTGCTTAAGTATTCATAATAAAATAATTATAAGGGAAAATGAGAGCTGTATCTCAATGTTATGCTCCACTACTTGATCTGCAAGAAGATACAGATAATAGCTACTGGGTTTTGATTCACTACTTTTGTTAGTCTCTGTTCAAGGCTTTGCATGTGTTTATGAACTTATTCCTCATCATATTAAACATCACAGCTGGATGAGGTAGTTACAAACACCTTCAGTTTACAAATGTGGGACCTAAGACACATGCTAGAGTATTGATTAATATTTGTTAACATTTACTAAGTATTCTTGAAGTGACAGATTCTATTAAATGCTTTCTGAATTTAATGGTAAAATCCTCACGTCAGTCCTATGAGATGGATACTGACACTAACCCTCTTTTACAGATGAGATCACTGAGGCTCATAGAAATTAAATAACTTGAGCAGAGTCATCATGCAAGCCATGGGTGACAAAGCAAGGATTCAGCTTTCACATATCGTCCTGGTAGACCTTAGAGCAAAACGTTAGCTTGCCTGGTTCCAAATTTAAGAATGTTTTCTTCCTTTCTAGTGGCTCTGTCATTAAAACAGGGATATATATTTTTTAGTTTATTTTATGGTTCAAAAATATGCTTCATTAATCCATAGTGATTAAGTCTTCTTTAAAAAGCTCAACCACTCCTAGAATGTCTGTAAGTTTCTTCTGGAGTCTTAAAAAAGAGAAATTGTGATATCTAATCATTAAAGTTAACTGCATCCAAACATGCTGGAAATTCAAGCTCCCAAGACCTGCTTTCCTGATTGTAACCTCTAGTGGCTCTTAATCCAAAATACAGCTGAAGCTGTCTATGCATTTGATGCCACGCACTTCTTTTTTCTCTTCTTGCAGTATCTCTTCTGCCCTGGATAACCTGATATGATGGTTTGACTTTGGTAGAGTTTAGGGATTTGGTGCTGACCCATTAATTTTATTTATTCTACATATAATTTGATTCATTCCTTGGCATGAAATCAGATCTTAACCTTCCCATTCAAATATCCAGGCATGATGTGTATCTGTTACTGAAAAAGTGCATGAATAGATGAAGGCATATATGTTCTGCGTCTTTGGGGGATTGTAATCTAAATCCCTCTCATATTCCTTGAGTATTACAAATCTATTGCTTCTTCTCTCATTCACATTCTTAAACCTTCTACTTCTGAGGGAATGGAGACAATAACATTATTCATAGCTAACGTTAGTGCCAGAAACTGTTTCAAATATTTAAAATGTATTAGCCCATCTAATTATCCCAATGGTAACGTGAGTCAGGAGCTTCCACTACCCTATCAGCCTAGAAAACTGGCACACAACATACTTCAGCCAATTAAAGTGCTCAGTTGGAGAAAATTTCAGAGAGCACTGGAGGTTGACACACTTCGGTCATTTCCCTCTTCCCTTGCTAACAAAACATTGACTTTCCTGTCCACTGCCATATGGCCAGTCATTAGCAATCCAAGCCTTTATTGTACTAAGGTAGTCTTGTGACCCAAATATGAAGGGCAGTATGCAGGGGTTAGAGGAATCCTTCAGAGAGTTTGTTTTCTCTATAAAAGCATGGAATCTTACAAGGAGAAAATCTTTTTGCCTGTAATTCTTCTTTCCTGTTTTGTTGTCTGCACAAAGGTTATAAAGAATAACAGAGACCTTTTTTTTTTTTCATAATGCAAGAGGCACACAGGCAGCAAATGTAATGCCTGGACATAGTAAAGAATAAAGAGGGAGAGCATCTATTCTCTGATTACATTACTGAGCTGCTGAGCCAGCACTATGCCACCTACCCTCAGAAAGCCTTTGATTTCAGAGAGCTAATACCGTGACTACTTAAACATTATAAATTGATATTCTGTTACTTGCAGCAAAAAAGTACTTTTAGCTGAAACAAATTTCACACTCCAAGTGAGTGGGGCACTGCAAATTACAGACCCAAGGATAAGGATTTGGCTAATTAGCAAATATAGTTATAGCAGGAGATAAGAATCCAATATTTGCAGGCAAGTTAGACAGGATTCCAGCCTGACCCCCAAGGTTCCTGCCTCTTGGTGTACTCGCACCCTCTCTGTTATTCAGTCCATCACTAACCGAGGTACTGCTGTGAGGAGGTTTTTCAGATATAATGAAGTTCCCTAATCAAATAATCTAAAACTAGAAAGACTATCTAAATGGATCTAACTTAGTTACGTGAACCTTTTAAAAGCAGAGAGTTGGCCGGGCGCGGTGGCTCAAGCCTGTAATCCCAGCACTTTGGGAGGCCGAGACTGGCAGATCACGAGGTCAGGAGATCGAGACCATCCTGGCTAACACGGTGAAACCCCATCTCTACTAAAAAAAAATACAAAAAACTAGCCGGGCGAGGTGGCGGGCGCCTGTAGTCCCAGCTATTCGGGAGGCTGAGGCAGGAGAATGGCGTAAACCCAGGAGGCGGAGCTTACAGTGAGCCGAGATCGCGTCACTGCACTCCAGCCTGGGAGACAGAGCGAGACTCCGTCTCAAAAAAAAAAATAAATAAATAAATAAAATAAAATAAAATAAAAAATAAAAGCAGAGAGTTTTCTCTGGATAGCTAAAGAAGAGAAAGTCAGAGAGATGTGTCTAGAAGTTAAAAAAATAAAAAAAATTTAAAAAGCATGTTTGGAACTACTATGGGAGCCACATGTCAGTGAACATTAAGCAGCTTTATTGATATGAGAGATAGTCCCTGGCCAACAGCTACCAGGAAAATGGAACCTCAGTCAATAGCTGCAAAGAAATTAATGTTTCCAACAATTGATGAGCTTGGAAAAGGACCTTGAGTCTCAAATAAGAACCACATGCTCTGCCAGCATCTCAATTTCACTCTCATGAGACCCTAAGCAGAGAACCCAGCCACACCATCCTGTTCTCCGAATCTGTGGAAACAGTGAGATATATTTTAAGCTGCTAGATTGTGATAGTTTGTTAGGAAGCAATAGAAAACTAATGCAGTAGGCTAAAAGTAGTTGACCCTGGTTATAGAGGAGGAAGCATTTAATTAAAATATCTGCGACTGCACATTGAAACTACCACCACATCTCATCTGAGGATGTAATATTAGGAGAAAGGAAAAAAGCACAATAATGGATATTTAAGTTTCTTATAGTTGTCAGCAATGCTGTACAACAGAGATATCAGATTAGGTATGTGGTGAGAAAGCTGGACACAGAGAGAAAAAGATATATAGCCTTCTAAGATGGGCCTTTTTCGCCAGCAGCCTGCAACCTTAGTTTACTAAGAACGTCACAACTTGGAACCATTTTGTATTATAAAAGTCAACTTTTGTAACTCAAACTAATATAAGTAGTGCAACCAAAACAGTGGATTCAGCAGAAGAGAAGTTTGACAAGAGGTCCATGAATTTCTCAAACCCTTCCCATTCAGCAATTTTAAATGCAGCAATTCATGTATTCCGGCAAAGTAATATTAAAGTTGATTCTGTGCCCAGGACAATGGACTCAAAAAGCCATAGGTCAGAGACAAGTAAACTACAACTTAGAGGAATGCACGAGGCAGCTTTGACAATTAAAGGGCCTATTACAATGTCATTGGGAGGACGATGGTACCTCCAGTGCCCACTTGAAGAAATGACCACTGAGTTCGCTTAGTTCTCCACCATACCCTTGATGACAGAAACAGCCTAGATGGGTCACAATTCCCCAAGAATTGTCATACCACACCTACGTTGCACCCCTACTTAATTTTAACACGTGTCTTATATATACTGACAACTAGTTTCTCAGATATTCTGCATGAAAGAAATAGTTCAGAATTTTAAGCTGGACAAGTCTGTGTTTGCCCCCAACTCTATCACTTATTAGATGAACTGTGCCCACTTGACTCACCATGTTTGTTAAATTATTCCAAATATGTAGTTGATGCATGGGTTAATGATCAACCTCTACTTCTATACAGGATTAAAACATATCTTGATGAAGAGGAGCTGTCATTTCAAATATACTGACTGCCGTTATTCCCCCCATGCTTAAAACAGCAGTTCCATTCTCAGAAATCTTTCTGTTTCTTGTGCTCCATGTTAATGTGCAGGGGATTGGCTGAAAGGACCATTTTTGAGTCCCATATATGTTATTCACTAGCTGCATGACTTTGGTAAAATTATTTCCCAAGGCTTGGTAAAGTACCTGACACCAAGTCAGAATACATAAGATGTTCAGCACCCTCCCCCACTTTCCTTCCAAGGTTTTAGTCACTGTATCTCTAAGGGGATTCATTACTTAATGGGCATGATATATACTATTTGCATGACGGATATCCTAAGACTCCTGATTTCACCAGGATACCACCTATGCATGTAATAAAATTACACTTGTCTATCATACATTTATGCAAATAAATAAATAAGATATTTTTCCATTTGGAAGTCTATTATCTTATAATCTGAAGTACTTTTTTCAGTAGGGTACAAGGAGACGATGGGGTTTAGCAGACAAAGACAAAATGTTCATTGTATAAGAATGAACGGTAGGAAAAGAAATCACATCATGCCTAAGACCCACTTGATAATCCATTGGCTCAGCGCTGTTGTTGGGCATCTGGATTCCTTTTGTTCATATTAAAATGGCCCAAAAGCATTCCATATATTGACCTCAAGATTCCCTGCTTACAAGGTTTTGTGATTAGTTTTCAATAATTATATTTGTTTGACCTCCCCAACTCCCATACCTCTGAAACATGGTGAATTATTGTTAGGTGATTAAACATCATAAACATTATTTTTAAAAATCACATTTTAATGAATTGATCCTTCTATGATTCTCAGAGAACTTTCAATTCAAGTGCCATTTGGTTCCAGTCACTTTCCTACCTATAAAGTATGTGAATTTGTCAGAATAGATTAATTCAGCAATGGCCACGACTAATGCCTGGACGTTGAGTAGTTTGGCACAGGACGTGCTCCTTTCTTGCTGACGTCGAGGTCCGCTGCGCTCAAGCATTCTCTGAGGGAACTGTGCTGTAATATTGACAAAGGAATCTGACCTCCTTACATCCATGAATATTGTCATCTTAAGCTGACGTGTTTTCAGCAGCAAAGATGTGAGAGAATGACAGAGTTTTCTGGGACATTTTAGGGTTTGTCCTGAAAATGAAGAGCGTCATTCCCAACCACGTCCCATATGACAAAAAGTCAGTTGCATGGTTCTGGTCTCACTGCAATGGGTTTGGAAATATAGACTCCACAGGGCTCACTGCAAGCGGTTTGGAAATATCAACTCCACATATACACACCTCCACAGGTGTGGATAGACAGATATAGATAGATATAGATAGATAGATAGATAGATAGATAGATAGATAGATAGATCTTTTAAATGCCTGCAAAACTTGGGTTCTAAGTCAGTTTCTGCCATTTATGAATTCTTTGGTAGAATGTTGTATAATTACATTGATCCTATTTCTTTAGCTATAAAATAAGACATTTGATTTGTTTTTTTTGTTTTGTTTTGTTTTTTGGGGTTCTTTAAAATTATACTTTAAGTTCTAGGGTACGTGTGCACAACGTGCAGGTTTGTTACATATGTATACATGTGCCATATTGGTGTGCTGCACCCATTAACTCATCATTTACATTATGTATATCTCCTAATGCTATCTCTCCCCCCCCCCCCTCCCCACAATAGGACCCGGTGCTAGAGAGAATGTGGAGAAATAGGAACACTTTTACACTGTTGGTGGGACTGTAAACTAGTTCAACCATTGTGGAAAACAGTGTGGCGATTCCTCAAGGATCTAGAACTAGAAATACCATTCGACCCAGCCATCCCATTACTGGGTATATACCCAAAGGATTATAAATCATGCTGCTATAAAGACACATGCACATATATGTTTATTGCAGCACTGTTCACAATAGCAAAGACTTGGAATCAACCCAAATGTCCATCAGTGACAGACTGGATTAAGAAAATGTGGTACATACACACCATGGAATACTATGCAGCCATAAAAAAGGATTTGACTTGTTTTTAATCAATTTTTTGTTTTCACAGCTAAGAATCACTATATGTCAGGCACCCTACTGGGCATTTAGGAAACAAATATGAGCAAAGCAGATACCCCCCTTTTTCATGAAAGTGACATGATACCAAAAAAGGCAGCTGCTAATAAAATAATAAATAATCAGAAATCCAAGTGGAACTCCGTATTAGTTATGAATGTTAATAAGAGGGTATGCAGGATGTCATTAGAAAGTATTTTGGGGTATTTGTCATAAGAAGTTATGGATGGATTTTTTGTCATAACTGTAATTGATGTGAGCTCTGAAATAGAAAATAAGTAGACTAAAAAACAATGTGGGGACATTTTCAAAGGAATTAAAAGGAATATATTGATATTGGAAAAATAAATGTCTGTTTTCCATACATCAATAGACGCAATGAACAAGGTAAAATTTATTATTTCTTATACTGTGTGTAAGAAAAGATATTACTCCATAATCCACCCCAAACACAAAAGCAAAACAAGTAAAACAGCAACAAAGGAAAAATCTCTCTTCCCCAAAAGGCAATAAACACTTCTTTAATAAATGTACCCTGTTTTAGAGATGACTTACTTAGTTCACCTCTGTTCTTCATTTTAGCAGTTACAGGTCATCTTACACTGGGTTGCAGACTCAAGCCTTAAAAAATCTGTGATGTCTGAGCTTTCTGCTATGTGTCCTTTTGAAACAATTCATTTGTGCCCGAGGTATGGATCACACCTGAACTGTTCTTTGTACTAAAGGAAAGGCACAGTGCCTGGTATACAGTCAGTGTGTAATGCATTAGTTAGTTTTTACCCTTGGTCTCCACAGCCCTAGAGGTGGAGACAGGTAGAGATAGAGTTGCCATCATCATGGCTACATTAACCCAAAGCAGATTTTAATTAGAGTGTCTTTAATAAGTTTCTGAGAATCTAGAGGTCATGTCTCCCTTGATGTTTCAGAACATAATGTCTCATTGAGTTTTATTGACATTATCACTGACCCCCAGTCACCAACTAAAATCTGCTTGATTTTGTCTTGAAGTTTTGTAGTGCCCTATATTTAAAAATCCTAAGTCCTATAAACAGTGCCCTATGTGGTTATTAAAAACCATGCAAATTGATGATATATAATAACTTAGGCATAGATGAAACACATCTGATACTTAAAAGAATAGGCTTCTTTTCCTCAGTATTCTATTCTTTTTCAAATTCCAGGCAATAATTACAAATTAAGATTGAGTGTGCCTTTTCATATTAGCTGAAGTTTTGATTCCATAAAATAGACACCAATACAAGGTTCTGGGTGAGCAAACACGTGCAGTCTAGATTCGATTTTGCCATTCTTCACAAAAGAACATTGGATTCAAAGAGTAATAGGTGCAAATGTTGGTTTTACTACTTACTTAATTGATACTAGGTTTAAAGGACACAGTAATCTGGGCTCAGCAGAGGAATTCCCTGATGAATTAGTGATGTCTGTCAGGAGCCTGGGGAGGAGCTATGAGAAGAGGGTATGTGGCAGCCCAAGATTTACTTATTTGTCATTCCTGTCAAAAGCAATCACTGTGACTTCCCATATTCCATAATGTCCCTTGGCAGCAGTGGCCTCATGAGTCTAATGGGTATAATCACATCTACTGTGAAACCAAGAAAATTACTGAGGCAAGTTTGAATCAATTTAGAGGTTAATTTTGCCAAGGCGGAGAACACGACTGGGAAAAAGGAACAAAAAATTGCAGGAACACCTGTGATCTGTGCTTTCTTCAAAGAGGGTTTGAATACTTCAGTATTTAAAGGGGAAAGAATGGATAGTAGGGGAAAGAGAAAAGAACAAGAAGGGATGGGTGGGTAAAAGAGGCAAGTGATTGTATTATTTTGAGGCTTTGATCCGCATTCACCGAATTCACATTTTCCATGTGAAAGAGGGGGAAGAGGCCGGGCGCGGTGGCTCAAGCCTGTAATCCCAGCACTTTGGGAGGCCGAGACGGGCGGATCACGAGGTCAGGAGATCGAGACCATCCTGGCTAACACGGTGAAACCCCGTCTCTACTAAAAAATACAAAAAACTAGCCGGGCGAGGTGGCAGGCGCCTGTAGTCCCAGCTACTCAGGAGGCTGAGGCAGGAGAATGGCGTAAACCCGGGAGGCGGAGCTTGCAGTGAGCTGAGATCCGGCCACTGCACTCCAGCCCGGGCGACAGAGCAAGACTCCGTCTCAAAAAAAAAAAAAAAAAAAAAAAAAAAAAAAAAAAAAAAGAAAGAGGGGGAAGAAGAACAGTCAACTATGAATTAGCCTTGCACTCAGTGAATCTGCATTTTTCATATCAGGTGAAGTAAACATAGAGTAGAGGAAGCAGTCAAATATGCATTTGTTTCAGATGAGTGGAGGGATGACTTCTAGTCCTGTCTTTGTCCTGTACCTTTTTTTAGATTCGCTTCACGGTATTTTTCTTTTTTCTTTTTGAGATGGAGTCTCACTCTTGTCGCCCAGGCTGGAGTACAGTGGCATGATCTCGACTCAGTGCAACCTCTGCCTCCCAGTTCAAGCGATTCTCCTGCCTCAGCCTCCTGAGTAGCTGGGATTACAGGAGCCCGCCACTATGCCCAGCTAATTTTTGTACTTTAAGTAGAGACGGGGTTTCGCCATGTTAGCCAGGCTGGTCTCGAACTCCTGACGTCAGATGATCTCCCTGCCTTGGTCTCCCAAAGTGTTGGGATTATAGGTGTGAGCCACCATACCCAGCCATCATTGTATTTTTTAAAAACATTTTTCTAACTTTTATTTTAGGTTCAGAGGTACATGTGCAGGTTCGTTATATAGGTAAATCGTTGTGTTGTGGCGGTTTGGTGTACAACACAATATTTGGTGTACATCACAGTATTCAGTAGGTATGTTTTTGATCCTCACCCTCCTCCCACCCTCCACCCTTAAATAGGCCCTGGTGTCCCTTCGTTGTGTCATGTGAACTCGATGTTTAGCTCCCACTTGCAAGTGAGAACATGAGGTATTTCATTTTCCATTCCTGCATTAATTCACTTAGGGTAATGGTGTCTGTCCCCACCCATGTTGCTGCAAAGGACATAATCTCATTCTTTTTATGGCTGTGTGGTATTCCATGGTGCATATGTACATTTTCTTTATCCAGTCTACCATTGATAGGCATTTATGTTGATTCCATGTCTCCTTTGCTATTGTGAATATTGCTGCCATGAATATATGTGCACATGTGTGTTTATTGTTTTGTACTTTTGAAGATAAGCTGTTTATTTACATTGCCAGGATAAAATTTAATAGAACTTTGTTTTAGGGTAAAGATAAGAGGGCCTACAGGGATTTTCTTGTGAGCAAATACTGAGGAAGTTCTTCTAGGTGGGTACATGACCTTCTATCTTTGCGGCTATCTATGGAGGAACAAAATGGGAGGCAATTTTGCATGACTCAGTTTCCAAGCTTAACTTTTTCCTTTGGCATAGTGAATTCCAAGCCCTAAGATTTTATTTTATTTTCACAATACCATGCACCATTCCAGGATAAGGAGAACTTCAACTGAGTCAATGCCTGTAAAAATTCTTCAAAAAGCAAGGAATTGAAAAATAATAGGTTTGAGTAATGATAATTGCATTGTTGAGTCATTTAGGGATCATGTTAAGGTGGCTTGAAATACCTTATAATTTTATTGCCTCACAACCCTCAGGCGAGTAATGCAAAGTTAGAACAGATATTCTTGAGAATTAAATGAGTGCCTTGATTTTGACATGAAGCACAATCTCACCCCGTGTGAGACAAGTTTGCTTTGAAAAAGTAAGAGTGCTGCACAGTTTAAACCTTTGTGGATACTGGTGTCCAGCAACTCTAAAATCAGAAAGTCGGACTTCGTTATTTGCTAGCTCTGTTATCTTGCACAACTTTATCTCTTAATGCCTTGTTCCCTCGTTGATAAAGTTGTAATATTAAGAGCACTTAACTCAGGGAGTTGTTGAAAAAATTAAATAAGTTATATATGAATTAGAATTATTCCTGACATAATGGTTCGTGGCTATTATTAATCAAATGGCACTCGAAGGCAGAGGATTCTAGAACCAGTAAGCCACACAAGCACTTTATGAAAACGAGGCATCTAAAATTATATGAGGTGAGGACTGAGAAACCAAAGTGGCTGGGAAACCCAAGCCTGGCCGGGGGAGTTCACTAAGTACTGTGTAGTTGTCAGGTGCAGTACTGATCTTTATGAGTTAGAACTTGATCATGGACCAGCACCTCAAATCACTGATGAGCCAAATACCACAGCAGATTTTCCTAAGGAAGATAGCATACCTACCAGTTTAATTATAATCTCTGTATTTCGTACTAAAAGGCATTGGCTTCAGTTCAGTGAAAACTGAACCTGGTAAGCCATATAGCTCTACATAAGCAGACATAAATTCTACATGGACACATAAAGACCACACAAGAGTATTAGGCGCCCAGTAAACCTGCACTGCAGAATCGTATCTCCTTGACCCCATTCTAATCATGTTGTAACAGAAACTCAAGTTCAGTTGTTCACCGCTTGCAGTCCATTAATAAGAGCAAGGCCTAGTATAAAGAAAGCAACTTTTTATTCCAAAGCTAGCTAAGGAGAAGAAGTAGAGGCTCCCCGCCTTAAGGGTGCCACTTTGCTAATGGAGCAGAAAGCAGGTGCTTTTAAAAAGCATGAATGGCACATGGTTGTGGGAAAACACAGGGGGGAGTCAATGTAACTCACTTTGCTGCCTTATCTACCAGGCAGCGGAGCTGGTGACCACCGATGCCTTTGTAGAAAGAACTAAGTTAAAGGGACTGAAAATCTCCAGGTGGGAGAGAGTTTGCTAACAGGCATACTTTGGGTTGCAGACTGACTGTTGTCTCTCAAGCAATCTCCTGGTGGGAGAAAGTTCTGCTTTGGAGCTTCTAAGCACAAAGTTAGATGGACTTGCCCTGTGGGGAGAGTCTGGTGAAGGAGAGGTAAAAGGTTATAACCGTACTTCTAGAAAGCACAGTAGGAAGTGGGAAAAAGGAGACGAGAAGGAGGAAAATAATTAAAATATCTCTTTGAAAAATGGGGGTACTGGGTTACAATGTCCCTTTGGATATTGCTAATTAGAAAAAGTTAGCCCATAGGCAGTTAGAAAAAAAAGTTTGCCTAATGACTATAATAGAAATAGTCTGATTGCCCCATTTCTTTCTAAAAAGGGGATATTCCTGCATATTGGGGGAAGGGGTACATGGGCAGTCTATACTTTCAAATCAATTTTGGTGAGAACCTAAAACTGATTAAAAAAATAGAAAATATAAAAGAATATATATTCCTTCTAAAGGATGAAATTTAAAAAAAAAAAAAAAAAAAAACAGAAAAAGAGAGTAATTCAAAGAAATTATCTCCCTGAAAGTATGAGCTTTGAATCTTTTTTTAAATCAGAGTGACTAAACTTTCTTGTCTTGTTCCTGGTTTGACTCGTCACTATTAGGATTGCTTTTCTTCCTGGTAGAGTCAGATAAATAAATGCAAGGGAGAGGCATCTCAGTTAAAGTTGGGATGTGGTTCAAAACACTACTATCAGTGATTCTAGCATTTTGAAGCTACTTAATGATGAAGCTCAATGAAGAAGAAATAAGTCCACAGTGCAGAAATAAAAAAGTGATTTGGAGAGTACGGCTTATTTCAAGAGACCAGAGGGAAGAGTCTATTCATTGCTTTTAATCAAGGGTAGCCAGGGTGCAGAGCTGTCTTAGTCTGTTCTGGTTGTCATGACAAAAAGAAACTACAGACTGGGTGGCTTAAGCAACAAACACTTATTTCTCACAGCTCTGGAGGTGGGAAACCTCAAGGTGACAAAGGATTAGATTCCTGATGAAGGCCTGTTTCTTGGCTTGTAGATGGCCACCTTCTTACTGTGTCTGCACATAGAGGAGAGAGAGGAAACTCGTGTCTCCTCCTCTTCTTACAAGGGCATCAATTCCACCATGTGGGCTTCATCCTCGCAATCTCCTCGGAAACTAACTATAGTCATGTGTTGCTTAATAAGGAGGATACTTTCTGAGCCATGTGTTCTTAAGGTGATTTTAGCAGTTTGTGAACATCACAGAGAGTATTTCTACAAACCTAGCTGGTAGAGCGCACTACACACCTGGACTATGTGGTCTAGCCTAGCATTCTTGGGCCTATAAAGTTGTACAGCACATTACTGTTCTGACTACTACAGGCCATTGTAACACAATGGTAAGTATTTGTGTATCTAAACATAGAAAAGGTACAGAAAAAAATACTATGTAAAGGCTAACCAATTTAATTTATATTTAAACATAGCCAGAAGAAAAGATTTGGAATATTCCTAATGAAAAGAAACAGTAAATGTTGGAGGTGATGGATATCCTAATTACCTTGATTTGATCATTATACATTGACTGTGTGTATCAAAATACCACATGCACCCCATAAATATGCATTGTTATTATGTATCATTAAAAACATAGATCCACAGATAAATAATAGATGAAAAAGCGTCCACCTATGCACCTACACAGGGCACTTACCATGAAGGGAGCTTGCAGGACTGGAAGTTGCTCTGGGTTAGTGAATGAGTGGTGAGTGAGTGTGAAGGCCGAGGATATTACTATACAGCACTGTAGACTTCATAGACACTGCACACATAGGCAACACCAAATATATTAAAAACATTATTTTTCTAATAATAAATTAAACAGTATACTGGAACTCATTTACTTTATAAACTTTTTTTTTTTTTTTTTTTTTGAGATGGAGTCTCGCTCTGTCACCCGGGCTGGAGTGCAGTGGCATGATCTCAGCTCACTGCAAGCTCCACCTCCTGGGTTCACACCATTCTCCCGCCTCAGCCTCCCAAGCAGCTGGGACTACAGGCGCCCGCCACCACGCCCGGCTAATTTTTTGTATTTTTAATAGAGATGGAGTTTCACCGTTTTAGCCAGGATGGTCTCGATCTCCCGACTTTGTGATCTGCCCGCCTTGACCTCCCAAAGTGCTGGGATTACAGGTGTGAGCCACCATGCCCGGCCTTTATAAACTTTTCAATTGTTTTTATCTTTTTATCTTTTTTGTCAAAACAGTTTAAGACACACATTGTACATCTGTGCAAAAAAATAATAATAATTCTTTCCTTATATACTTATTCCATATGTGCTTTCCTATTTTTAATTTTTTTATATTAAACATTTTTATTAAAACTAAGATAAACACACACTAGCCTCGGACTACACAAATTCAGGATCATCGTAGGAAGCCAGATACAGCCTTCTGACTCAGAGGACCACCATAGTCCTAAAGAGAGGACAAATATTTCAAAGTACAGGTATAATCCCAGGGGGATGATGACTAACTGAATAGCAGCCAGGCAGACTCTAGAAGGGGAGAAACGGTAGATTCCCTGACCTAACACCCTCTTACTGATCTTATTATTGATTTCTTTCCTGACTTACTCCTCTTTGTTCACCACACTTAAGCCTGCAGGGTCATTTTAAAATATAAAATGATTTCTTCAATGTATTTCCACCACACGTAGAATAAAATACCAGGTATTTCCATGCTTTAGAATATAGAAGACAGGCCAGGCACAGTGACTCACACCTGTAATCCTAGCACTTTGAGAGGCCAACGTGGGTGGATCACCTGAGGTCAGGAGTTCAAGACCAGCCTGGTCAACATGGTGAAACCCCATTTCTACTAAAAAATACAAAAATTAGCTGGGCATGGTCGTGGGTGCCTGTAATCCCAGCTACTTGGGAGGCTGAGGCAGGAGAATCTCTGGAACCCAGGAGGTGAAGTTTACAGTGAGCCGAAATCGTGCTACCACACTCCAGCCTGGCGACAGAGTGAGACTCCATCTCCATAAAAAGGAAAACAAAAGAAATAGAATCTGGAAGATAATTCACAAAATGGCACTCCCTGCCTCACTTTCCAGTATTGTGTGCTGTATACCATGCAATAACCTCCTTGAAATTCTTTCAGTTTGTGGAAGTCTTTCTCACTTACATATTGGCATTGAGGTTTCTCTCTATCTCAGGTCTTCTTTCCTCTACTCTTCATGTGGCTGGATACCTTTCATTTTATTTTCTCCTTCTAAATGTCACTCACTGAAGTGATCCTATCTAAACAAACAACTTACACCATTATTTTATTTTATTTATTTTATGTTTAGAAACAGTGTCTCATTGTGTCACCCAGACTGAAGTACAGTGGTGTAATCGGAGTTCACTATCCTCAAACTCCTGGGCTCAAGGGATCCTCCTGACTCAGCCTCCCAAGTGGCTGGGATTATGGGCCTGAGTCACCATGCCCCGCTTGCTGTTCTCTGTTATGCCCCACTATTTGTTTTCTTTCTATCCTTTATGACAACCTATTCATTACTTTGTTCATATTTTGTTGACTGTTACCCTTACTAGGCTGGAAACTTAAATGGAAACAAAGACCATGTTTTTGATCTTCTTGATACAATTATCTAAAATAGAACCTCACCTAAGTCATGACTGAATGTACCTAATTGTACTTAATAAAATCTACTGAAGGAAAGAAGGAAGGAAGGAAAAAATGAAGGAAGGAAGGAAGGAAGGAAGGAAGGAAGGAAGGAAGGAAGGAAGGAAGGAAGGAAGGAAGGAAAGAAGGAAGGAAAGAAGGAAGGAGGAAAGGAGACAGGGAGGGTGGGAGAGAGGGACCAAGGAAGAGAAGGAGGAAGGGAGGGAAGAAGGGAGGGAAGGGAGGGAAAAGAGGAATGGAAGGAGGAAGAAGGAAGATGCACCCACTCACTATGTCAAGGAGAGCTGTGAATCCATTGATATGTAGGAATCGTCGTCACTAATGCCTACTCTCATTCTTCAACATCAAGTTCAAAAGGCACCCCTATGAAACCATCCCTGATGACCAGGAATAGGATTGGGTGCTACCGTCTTCCCACTCTCATCACATTCATTCTGTGTCTTCAGAAAGAATAAGCAAAGCAAGAGTTACAGTCTTATCTGATGCCACACCACCACAAATGCCTTAATGACGGAGAGGATGTCCAATTAATCTCTACATTCCTAGCACACTCTGTTGGGATGGAACATAATAATCAGCCAATAAAATTAACTGTGATTGTTTCTGTTAACACTATTGGTCTTAGTGGTATTATCATAAATTCAGTACTTTAAAGTAAAGTAAATCAAATTAAGCCTTGATATTTTTAGCTTTATGTCAGTTAGTAGTCTGGTCCATTCCTGAGCACATGAGCCTGTTAGGCTGAAGCTACTGTTGTGGTCACTGTCCCTATACATCAGCAGCATCGATGGAGCTGAAGTCTTCCCAGATAATGCATGTCAGTTTATAGCAACATACCGGGTGGTCTTGTTAGAGTACAAATCCTAATGCAGTGTATCCGGGGTGGGGCCCAATATTCTCCATTTCTAGCAAGCTCACAGGAGATGGTGATGGCTGTAATTCACACAACACTGAGTAGCAAAGTGGCAGAGCACACGTGAATCAAGAGAGTCAATGTAACAGCACTTTATCAACATTAGAAGGAATATTGTTTTCTGTTGGCAGAAACTCCTCAGTTAACGTAAAGCCATAATTCAGTGTCAAAACTAATTTCAGGTGAATGGAAAGTTAATGACAAGCCCATAAACCACTGGTTATGGATTGGTCAAGCATGACACAGAATTAGTGCTATGTAGTAGTGACTGAAGAGTCTTGAGTCAAACTGTCTGGGTTCTTACCTTGTTATGCCACTGGCTTGCTTTGGGACCCTAGTAAGTTATACACCAGATTTATATCTCTAAAACCTCAACTTTCCTTATCTATAACACAACGTATTAGATTGAGTACATTCATATTACATATAGGAAGAAAGGAAGGAAGGAAGGAAGGAAGGAAGGGAAGGAATAATACCTCTGTATTAGAATCTGTGCAAGAAATAAAAAGTGACACATATTACTCTTAGCACAATGCTGGCAAAATATAAATATAGAATATATTTTAGCTATTTTTTTAAAATTGGCACTAGTTTTCACCTTCTGGGAAGCCATTTCCAATTTTCTCCAGGGAGAATTAACCACTATTAGCTCAGTGCTGCCATAAGAGGCACAGTTAACAGTGACCTGCTCTGGTCTGTGTGAACGAGATGTCTACATGTGCTCATTACTGGTAGGCTGCAACTTCCTGGAGGACAACAGGGCCTTGTACATCTCAGGTGGGTCAGTGCATTCTGATTTGGATGACTTGTCTTTTTGGGTAATTCAAAGCAGCAGTTCCACCTCTATATTTGGTATTCGACATTTTGTAAAGTTCTCTATTCATTAAAATCTTTATTTATTCTTTGAAGTGTATCCCATTGTTAAGGCCCAGCTAAGCTGACTTCTCTAGGGAAGCAATCTCTGATGCTCCAGCCGTGTACCCACTCCCTGTTGTCAGCACAGTGACTGAGGAGGTAAAGCTCCTCATGGTAGAGTTGAACTGATTTCCTTGACAGACAAATTTCTATGTCAATGTTTATATGTTGTTTTCTTTTTCCTTTATTCCAAGGTGAACTTGGTTTATATTAAAAAGATACTATCTTGAATGAAGGATGTGGTTATAGTCCAATAGTCCCTGTCTCTGTTGACAGAATCATGGCAAGACAGTTGAATTCCATTTTAGACATCAGACTTAAGAAGCCATACAGACCCACAGACAAATATACAGACCCAAACAGGAAGAGTCCTGGAAGGATTCAAAATCATGTTATACAATAAACAGCAGAATGAACAGGCATGTGAGAAATCAGGTTTGGTTTGCATAATAACAGAACATTTCCCTGTGAAAGAAGAGACGGACCTCTTGCAATGCCCCAAAGAAAATTGTAAGGTTAAACAAAGCTCATGGTGTCGAATTCCAGGCTGAAGAGCTATTGGATGAGGTCTTCGGGTTTGCTACTCAAGGATTCAATGAGAGTTGAAGTAGATACCTTTTAATTCTATCACTAATTTTGAGAGTCTATGATGTTTTCTGAAAGCTACGTGTAAGTGGAGACTATATTTTCAATTCTCAGGAAAGGACCCAGCACTTAGTGTCATGTACTTAGTGAGTATATGTTGAATGGGTGGATTAGATTTCTATTTTGTTCTAGACTACAGGGAACTAGCACATCTCGGAGTATCCCAAACTTCTCTGTCCACTAACGAATATCAAAATAAGGCTTTAGGAGACTTCAACGTATTTAATTAGCTTAAAGAGCCAGAATCGTTTGAGCTAAATTTCTTATCTTAAATTTCTCATTCTAATTGTGAAGACACAGGCAATAAATGTAATCACCTTGTATTCACATTCATGTCATAACTATTTTTTACCCAGTGCCCGTAACTATCTCAATTATCTGAAATGGTTCAACACCATAGTCAAAAATAGGCTAGAGTTGGCAATAACAATAAAGCTAAAAAGGGTCCCGTCTACTTTATGACTCTGTGGAACCATTATACTCCTCAGTATCCAAGTGAGTCAGATAACAAGAAGACATTAAAATGTTAGCATCCTCAAACAACAGTGTGGTTATTGCTTATTAATTATACCAAAGGAGCACAACTAATTAGTTTTAAAAGGTAGCATTATGTATGCCAGCGACAGATCAGAGAAAGTCAGTGGGCCGTATAAAATTCTTCAGAGAAACAACTGACACCACCTATTTTTCTTTTCTTTCTTTTATTTTTTTCTTTTCCAAGACAGAGTCTCACTGCGACACCCAGGCTGGAGTGCATTGGTGCTGCAATCTCGGCTCACTGCAACTTCTGCTCCCTGGGTTCAAGCGATTCTCCTCCCTCAGCCTCCCGAGCAGCTGGGATTACAGGCATCTGACACCACAACTGGCTAATTTTTGTATTTTTAATGGAGACGGGGTTTCACCATATTGGCCAGGCTGGTCCTGGACTCCTGACCTTAAGTGATCCGCCCACTTTGTCCTCTCAAAGTGCTGGGATTACAGGCATGAGCCACCACGCCCAGCGGACACTATCTATTGACCGTTGTTCTGCACACCTAAGACACATAAAAATAAACATACAGGACTGGGAGAGCTTGATCCATAGCCTTCCATTTCGAGTGTGGATTACAATTTGTGCATCGTAATACTTGTTTTCACGGGGATTTTTCTCCTTCAAATAAAATTAGAAACAATTTTCAATCTTCTTTTCTTAGCTTGTCTCCTCTCCCAGTGAGAATACAGAGGATGGGAGAGGAAGATACGGGAGAAATATCTAATTGTTTGTCAAATGTATCTATTATGAAAATGAATTTATAAACTTAAAGGTGAGCATATTTTGGATTTAAAAATGATGATACATTGCTTTTTATAAGTACTTCTGAAATTTGTATTCCCATCTTCGTGTATTAGTGAACACCTTTCCCCACCAAAATGTTATCATTATAATTTTTTAAATTTATTTTAAAACCTCTCATTTACAGATTAAAAATTGTATCTGTTTCTTTAATTTATATATCCTTCATTTCTAGTGCATTTTTATTATGTCAAACGTCTCCCATGTATACTTTTATAAATTACCTGGTCTTATCATGAGCAATTGTCTTATTAAGTTGTTTTTCCCCCTTAATGTAAGAACTATTAACATATTCTGGGTATAGTCAATAAAAACCTACCCAAGTGTCCCAGATTTGGTGCTGATCAAGCAAGAAGGTAAACATCCTGATAAGGAACATTTTTAAGGATATAAAGTTAAATGTGGTCATGAATAAGCAAATGAAAAATCTCAAAACAAATGGGAATTAGCAAAACAATATTTTGTTTCCAAATTTTGGCTACCCTCTGAGAGCTGGGATGTGACAGTTAAAATTGTGACACAGTTAAAATGAAATCGAGTAATTTCATGAAACATAAAAGTGTTACAAAAAAATGAAGAAAAACAACTGCATCTTAGGAAACAAGTCACTTATTTGCTGAGAAAATTTAAAGTCACACAATATTTCTGCCCACACCCTCCCTATGTATTATATTAAATCTTAAAGTTTATTGCAGAACTCACTTGGTTTGCCATATGATTGTGTTTAGAGAGGAATCCAGGGAAAAAACATGTGGACACTAGATATCTGAATGTGAGAAGATATCCGAAATGGAACATACAAATAGCATAGATATATACATAGATATGGAATACATAGGTGTAGTATCTGTATCCACATCTACATATCTAGATAGATAGATAGATAGATATAGATAGATAGATAGATAGACAGACAGATAGATACATCTATGTATCTATATATATCTATAGTCACTGATTGGGGGAAATCACACACCAAATAAGAATTCTTGGCATGGTTACTTGTTGTGTATGTATCCTTGAGCAAGTCACTTCCTTTTCTTGATCTCAGTCCCTTCATTTCTAAAGTGAGGAAATTAATAACAAGATCCTACTGAGTTGCTCTGATAAGTGAGCAGCACACAAAAGTTCTTATAAACTCTGAAATCATCTATGAATATTAATATTTTATTGTTGAACAATTTTACAGAAAGATGAAAGAAAACTATGTTTTTGCTTAAATAAAAAGTGATTACTTTAGTGCTAATTTTTAGTAGTACTGGTATTAGTGTTGTTTTTATTTAACTAAAATTTCTGAGTGCTTATCACGTGCTGAGCAATGATCCACACACGATATAATCTCATTTAAATCACATCAGATCTTTTCAAATGAATGGTAATGGAATTTCAATTTGACAGACAAGAAAAGTGAAGTCCAGAGTAATCAATTAATTTTTCCAATGCAATGAGGATATGATGAATAGTGGCACCAAAGGATAAAACCATGCCCTTGGGCATCACAGTACACTGTTTTTCCAGCAGAGGATTAAGAAGGGTCAACTTGGAAAGTGAGTTTTCATTACATAGAACTGCCTCCTTCTCTTAATGTAGGCATACTACGACTGCTATAGTTGCATCCACCAGACATGACTGGTGGGGGTGGAGGAGTTGCCGTGTAGGACACAGGATGTCTAAAATTCAAAATTCTCAATTCCTACACAAACTTCACATAACTCATAAACTCTGCCCCAACCCTTGCTTTGTTGGCTTCGCAATTCTACTTCAACCACATTCTGCAACCATAGCATCCAGCACAGCCCATTTATTTAACATATTACCTGTACACATACAGTGCCCCACTACCAGATTTCTGGGAATGGAGAGGAAGGGGTTGGCCTTGTATACACATGCTATTGGTGTGTTGCCCCCATTTCTGAGTCCTGCATATAACTTCTGGAATGTTCCACATGATGTTATCACTTTTTCCTTCTTCATCCTTATTAATATTAGCTCAGATTTCTATTTCTTTTTTAAAAAATCTATATTTGCCTCTTTTGCCCAGCACATCTCTTCTTTTTCCTTCTAATACAAAATATTAACCACATTAACTGGTCCTCCTAATGCTATCCCTCCCCTAGTCTCCCACCCCCTGACAGGCCCCGGTGTGTGATATTCCCCTCCCTGTGTCCATGTGTTCTCATTGTTCAACTCCCAATCACGAGTGAGAACATGCGGTGTTTGTTTTTCTATTCTTGTGTTACTTTTCTGAGAATGATGGTTTCCAGCTTCATTCATGTTCCAGCAAAGGACATGAATAATATAATACATTGAGGGATTGCATTGGGAGTTATACCTGATGTAAATGACGAGTTGATGGGTGCTGACGAGTTGATGGGTGCAGCACACCAACATGGCACAAGTATACATATGTAACAAATCTGCACATTATGCACATGTACCCTAGAACTTAAAGTATAATAATAAAAAAATTAAAAAATTTAAAAAAAAGAAAATTAAATGAGGATCATATAGGTAACAGGCTATATAAATGGCAGTAAACTGGAAATACTTGAGGGATAATTTTATTGCTTTTCATTGGTGGTTATTGATATGCTCACTTTAAATCTAAACACAAGAATTTTCTCCTTTGAACCAAAGTTATTTTGGATGTACAAGTAGAACTTCACCTTTGTTTATCCAAAATAAAATCAATTATTTAGAATGGTTAAAAAAATATATATATATTGTTAGTAACTCTAGCCACCATGTTATATAACAACTCTCATGAACTTATTCCTCCTAAGTTAAATTGTGTATCCTTTGACTAACATCTCCCCACCCCCACTCCCATTTTATATTTTAAACTTCTTCTACTTTCCTACTGGATCTCTGAAGTATTTCAGTGAGAAATGCTTTCAAATGCAATTTAACAGAATATTTAACTAGAAGTGCATGTTGTGGAATTTTGAAGTCCACTCAAAGAGTCACTGCACAAAATGTAAGACTAGGAACACTGTTGGTATAACATAGTGAACTTGCTGTCACTGATAGAAATCAAGTTACTAGACTTCAAGAAAAATGATATACAAAGGGTTCTCACAGTGAGCAGGATGTTGGTCTAAATCAACATTTCTGGAAATTTTGTCTGATGACCATCTATCCCTGAGTCATTTAGGAAACTTAAGATAAAGCGGATTTCTAAGCCCCAGAGTAGGATTACTGAAAGAGAAGTTCTGGAGTGAGGTCATGAAATATGCATTTTTTGCAAGATTCCCAAATGGTTGTCATTCAAAGTTTTGAGAATCCTTTGTCCATATAGTCATTAAAATTTCTTTCAATTATTTCATTCCAAAGACTAGTGATTTGTCATCTAAAAATGGAACAGTAGACAGGAACAAGGCTGACTCTGGAATGTTGAACTACATGTGCCAGACACTCCCTTGGACAGGAACTGCTGACGAGGTGGGAATGTGTGTAGCTTTGATCAGCCCCTAGTCCTTAACAGTCCCTGTGCATTTTACCCACGTAAATTTACTCAATAAATGTCTGAACCTATGACCCATTCATTCTCTCATATCTCTTTCCAAATATTTTATTCATGAATTCAAGAACCCTATTTGAACAATATTCTAATACTAGACACTGATCCAGGCACTGAGTCGCAAACTAAAAGCAATCATTTTCATCCCTGAGGAACTTACGTTAGTGTTTAGGTGGAAGAAAACAATGGGGAGAATATAAAGCAATAGTTTATTTGAATATAGGATATTACAACAAAGACATGCAAATCGTTGCCATTTAACACTGTAGGATATATTTTTTTAACTTTTATTTTAGGTTTGGGGGTTTATGTGCAGGTTTATTATCTACGCAAACTTGTGTAACAGGGGTTTGTTGTACAGATTTTTTTCATTACTCAGGTACTTAACCTAGGACCCAATAGGTATTTTTTCTGCTCTTCTCCCTTCTCTCACCCTCCACTCTCAAGTAGGGCCCAGTGTCTGCTGTTCCTTTTTTGTGTGTCCATGAGTTCTCATCATTTAGTTCATACTTGTAAGTGAGAACATGTGGTATTCGATTTTCTGTTCCTGTGTCAGTTTGCTAAGAATGATGGCCTCCATGTTGCCACATTCTTTTTTATGGCTGCATAGTATTCCATAGGGCATATGTACCATATTTTCTTTGCCCAATCTGTCATTGATGGACATTTAGGTTGATTTCAGTCTTTGCTATTGTGAATAGTGCTGCAATGAACATTTGCATGCATGTGCCTTTATGGTAGAATGATTAATGTTCCTCTGGGTATACACCCAGTAATGGAATTGCTGGGTCAAAAGGTAGTTCTGTTTTTAGCTTTGAGGAATTGCCATACGACTTTCTATAATGGTTGAACTAATTTATATTTCCACCAACAGTGTGTAAGTGTTCCCTTTTCTCCACAACTTTGTCAGCATTTGTTATTTTTTGACTTTTTATTAATAGCCATTCTGACTGATGTGAGATAGTATCTCATTGTGGTTTTGATTTGCATGTCTCTAATGATCAGTGATATTGACCTTTTTTCATACGCTTGTTGGCAACATGTATATCTTCTTTAGAAAGGTGACTGTTCATGTCTTTGCCCACTTTTTAAATGGTTTTTTTTTCTATTCTTGCTCAGAGAAATCAGAGATGACATCAAGAAAAAAATGTAAAAACATCCCAGGCTCATGGACAGGAGGAATCAATATCATTAAAATGGTCATACTCCTCAAAGAAATTTACAGATTCAATGATATTCCTATCAAACTACCAAGGACATTCTGCGCAGAACTAGAAGGAACTCTTTTAAAATTCGTATGGAAACAAAAAGAGCCTGAATAGCCAAGGCAATCCTAAGCAAAAAGAACAAAGCTAGAGGCATCATGTTTTCTGATTTCAGAAAACTACACTACAGGGCTACAGTAACCAAAACTGCATGGTACTGGTACAAAAAGAGACACGTACTCCAATGGAACAAAACAGAGAGCCCAGAAATAAGGCTGCACACCTACAACTATCTGATCTTCAACAAGGTTGACAAAAACAAATAATAGGGAAAGGATTTTCTGTTCAATAAATGGTGCTGTAATAACTGGCTAGCCATATGCAGAACATTGAAACTGGACCCCTTCCTTATACCATATTCAAAAATCAACTCAAGATTGATTAAAGAGTAAATGTAAATCTCAAAGCTATAAAAATTCTGGAAGACAACCTAGGCAAGACCATTCTAGACATAAAAATGAGCGAAGAATCATGAGGGGGGAGGGGGGAGGGATTGCACTGGGAGTTATACCTGATGTAAATGATGAGTTGATGGGTACTGACGAGTTGATGGGTGCAGCACACCAACATGGCACAAGTATACATATGTAACAAACCTGCACGTTATGCACATGTACCCTAGAACTTAAAGTATAATAATAATAATAATAAAGAAAAATATATATATATACACTGAAACAAATAATGGGCACGAAGAAAAAAAAAATTAGCGAAGATTGCATGATGAAGATGCCAAAAGCGATCACAACACAAGCAAAAATTGACAAGTGGGATCTAATTAAACTTAAGAGCTACACAGAAAAAGAAACTACCAACAGAATAAAGAGACAACCTAAAGAATGGGAGAAAATATTTGCAAAGTATGCATCTGACAAAGGTCTAATATCCAGCATCTACAAGGAACTTAAACCAATTTAAAAGAAAAATAAATCATACTAAGATATTTTATTAGTCACTGAAATAGGGGAGATTACTATCATGAATAAAGATGTTAAAGGAAGTCTTCTTTGTTACGGATATTCTGTTTGCCTCTCCACGAGCACTCTGTCATCCCTTCTTACACACATTCACATATAGGAGGCCAACAGTTGAGTTGCTTCTGATTACCACTTGGCTCCAATTATTGAGCAATAACAGCAGGTGATCAGCAGCTCAGAGAGGAAAAAGAATGAGACCAGGATGATCAACCTCAAAGCCACACCCTCCTTGCTGAAATTTGTCAGTTAGTTCTCCCCTATGTAAACCACTCTTTTCCCAGTTGATCCATCCCCAAAGCTAAAGCTACTGCTAAGTTCTGATAATTGTTTCTTCTCTTGCTGTTTCAGAGTTAAAGATAGTAATGAGCTTTCCCACTTGCCATTCCCAGGTATATTCACTGACCCTTCTTAGTTTCCTTAACGAAGCCGTACGTTTGTAAGTATCCTATTCATTAATATTTTTTTTTCAGTTATCCTTTTTGAGAATACCAAGTCTTTATTTCCTGGGAACTCATTACCTGAATTTGAGAAGAAACTTTGCCAAGGCTTTTCTCAATAAAGAATACATTTGGAACTTTAGGATGGCTCATGTGGCTAGAAGGAAGTTTAGGAGTTATTAAAGATGAGATCAGAGAGAAGGCAGCAGACAATTATTCTGCCTTTCTTAAGGAGTCCATATTTTGTTTTAAATTTTAATGGGGAGCCATTGTTGGACTTTAAGCAGTGATATAGTCATATTCAGGATAAGTAAACAGGCCATAGATCAGACTGCCTGAGTTTAAACCCTGGCTCTGACAATTACTTGCTTAGTAACCTTGGTCAGGTTACTTAACCCTTGCAATGGTTACTTTTATGTGTCACATTGACTGGGTTTGGGGGACCTGGAATAAACTTTATTTCTGGATGTGTCTATTAAGGTGTATTGGATGAGATTAGCATGTGAATCGGTGGACTCAGTATAAGAACATGGCTCTCCCAGTGTGGGTGGGCATCATCCAATCCATTGAAGGCCTAAATAGAAAAAAAGTACAAGAGGGAGGATTGGTTCAGTTCCTGCCTGCCTGTTTGAACGGGGACATTGGTCTTCTCCCATCCTTTAACTGGGGTTTACACCATAGGCTCCCCTGGTTTTCAGGACTTCAGAGAAGAATTGACGTTACACCTGTCAATCAAGAAAAATTACTACACAAGTCTCAATCACTTAGGAGGTTTATTTGCCAAAGTTAAGGACATGTACCCAGGAGACAGGTCTATGCCTTTCTCAAAAGATGATTTGGAGGGCTCCAATTTTAAAGGGGAAAGGGCGGGGTATTGAGAAGTACACAATTTTCATGTAGGAGGTGGGTAGAGAAAAATAGTCATTCATGCCTTTGTCTGGCTTGGTGAGCCTGCATTTTTTACATAAGATGACATAGACATATGGAGCAGAGGAAAAATATAGGGAATTTGTGTTTTATATGAGACAACATAGACAAAATGGGACAGAGGAACAATCAGATATGTATTTGTGTCTAGTGGGCCAGCTGGGGGGCAGGGGTGTGACTGCATCTGTTAAAATAAGCTATCAATTTACATTGCTGTGGTAAAATTTTGACAGAAACACCTTAAAAGCTCTTGCAGCTCACTAGGAATTTCCTTGTGGGAAAAATATAGGGTAGGCATGTAGCTTTTCATCCTCTAGCCATCTTATTTAGGAACAAAAAGGAGGAGGCAAGTTTGTGTGACCTAGTTCCCAGCTTGACTTCACCCTTTGACTTAATGAGTTTGGAGTCCCAAGATTTAATTTCCTTTCAGACACCACTGGTTTTCCTGGATCTCCAGCTTACAGATGACAGACTGTGGGACGTCTCAGCCTCCATAGTCATGTGAGGCTCATCACCATTCTTCATTATGTATATTCTGTTGGTTTGGCTTCTCAGGAGAACCTTCACTAATGGAAGCCTTTTGTGCCTCACCTTCCGTACATGTGAATAGGAGATAGTAATAGCACCTGCACTTAAAGTAGATGTAAAAATTAGAGTTAATACATAAAAGAACTTAAAACAGTGCTTAGCACATTGTAAGCCATTTAACTATTGTGATTATGTTTTTAGAAAGATCACCCTGGTAGTTCTACTAGGAACACATAGCGGAAGCACAAAAGCAAAAGCAGAGAGATGGCTGCCAAAAAAAGCAGAGAGATGACTGCAAATACTTTTCATGGTGCAGGTGAGAGACGAGGGTTCGCAGAAAGTGGAGACATCAAAATGTCATTGAACAGACATCCACATCCTAGCATTCTTGAGACCTATAATCAAGTCACCCAATATAATTCAGCCTCAGTCTCGCCTTTGAAGATAAACTTACTGTGGCCTACTTTTTCTGGGTGTTGCGAAGACAAACCATCTGTTTGTGAAGTTCTTTAAAAGTATATAATATAGTTTCCATTTATTTTTTTCGTAAGTTCTTCTCCAGCTCCAATAGTGACAGCAAGTTATTAGTAGCCTATACATAACCTCCAAAATGACCACTAACCATCTGATACCATAGTAACCTGCAGTAAATTTTAGAAACATGTCAGCCAGTTAGGTAAATCTTCTTTAATTTTAATTTAATTCTATTGATGAATGTTGAGGATAATCTCTTGAAATTGATTTCTATTGATTTGTGTCTAATGGAATTCAATTAAACTCCAGTGATTTGCATTGAACAAATTAAATTGCACAGACTAATTGGATTGAAGGCATTTTCACTTAGGTGGAGAGCATTTATGGGGATGAACCCACTGTGATATGGCTTTAATATGGGCTCCTGGGGTGATAGTTATTGGAAAATTATTAAAACTCAGCACATGTGTCGAATATTGAGAGCACTTTTTTAAAGAAAGATAAACTGCATAGGTCTTGTAATTACATTAACTCTTTGGCTCCATCATCTGTAACTAGTTGAGGACTGGGTGTAAGGGCTGCTTTTCTAATGGTTTTGATCTTAATTGTAAAGAATGAGGAATGCAATGCATCTGAAGAGAAAAGGCAAGGTAGAGAAGGAAGCAAACATTCACTCGGCATTGGATGATTCTTTTGTGCCTTTGTTTTTTAAAATAAACACTCAAATAAACCTGCATATAGCTGCCTGCCTTGAATACATCTTGTGTAATATTTCAGATCCTCTCAGCCTTTCCTGTCCCTTATTTTAGCCACAATTGCAACAGTCCCTATTTTAAGATGCACTGCATCCTGTTAGTGTCCCACCTCAGATCCTTGCCAGTTCTGTCATCTGGGACTTCTCTGTTGACACTACTGCAAAGGACATCATAGGAATCCACTGGGGTTCACCTCTACATGCGACCTAGAAATATAGGGGAGTTAGCAGCCCCAAGAGTAAAGCTTTGAGTAACAATGAACGACTTTGGGAGGCCGAGGAGGGCAGATCACTTGAGCTCAGGGGTTCGAGACCAGCCTGACCAATAAGGCGAAACACCACCTCTACTAAAAATATAATAAAAAGTTAGCTGGGCATGGTGATGCACACCTGTAATCTCAGCTACTTGGAGGCTGAGGCAGGAGAATTTTCTTGAACCCAGGAGGCAGAGGTTGCAGTGAGCCAAGATCGCATCACTGCACTCCAGCCTGAGAGCCTGGGTGACAGAGCGAGATTCTGTCTCAAAAAAACAAAACGAAACAATAAAACAATAAATAGGAGTTCATGAATTGAATGTTTGTCCTCCCACATTTATATGTGGAAGCCCTAACCTCCAATGTGATGGTATTTGAAGGCAGAGTCCTCGGAGGTAATTAGGTTTAGATGAAGCCGTGAGAGCAGGGCACTCATGAGCCCTCTTTCTCTCTCTTTCTGCCATGTGAGGACACAACAAAAAGACTACCACCTGCAAGCCAGCAAAAGGGCCCTCACCAGAAATCAAATTGGCTAGCAGCACTTTGATCTTGAACTTCTCAGCCTCTGGCACTTAAGAAATACACACCTGTTGTTTAAGCCACTCAGTTTATGGTATTTTATTATCAATCTGTCTTACTCCATTCTTGCTGCTACAACAAAATACCTCAGACTGGGTAATTTACACACAACAAAAACATATTGCTCACAGTTCTGGAGGACAGAACATTCAAGAACGAGGTGTCAGATTTGGTGTCTAGTGACAGCCTGTTCCTCATAGATGGTGCCTTCTGTCCGTCTTCACATGACAGGAAGAGCAGTTTTCTTTAAGCCTCTTTTGTAAGGGAACTGATCTCATTCAGGAAGGTGGAACTCTTATGACCTAACTGCATTCCAAAGGCCCCGCCTCTTCATACCATCACCTTAGAGGTTAAGATCTCCATAAATGATTTTGGGGAAACACAAATCTTCAGATCATAGCACAGCCTGAGCAGAATCATAGGTTAATCAATGCATCAATGCTTCCCCATTTATTTTCTTGAATTGGAGGTCCTGAGATGCTCAAGGAACCAGGGACTTGACTCCACGTGTACCTTGACATTGACTTATTCTGCCCCACAGCTTGGCTCCTGTACTGACTCCTGATTTCAAAAGATAGTGTTATAATTGAGCCTTTCTTTGAGGTTCTGCTTTCTGAGAAACCCAGGCTAAGCCAATTCAGTTGCCATCAATTCACCAATAAATATATAAAGCTTAATATAGAGATTCTTTAAGAAATATTTCACAACACACCATTTGGTAAGTTGGGATTCAGATCAAGGTCTCCTTGACCACAGTGTCTCATGGGAGGAAGAGCCAATTGCTCATCCACAAGCCAGAGATCACGTGGTTCATGGTCTCTAATCTAATCCTTGGAGCTCTGGCATCGTCCCCTAGCTTCACTCTCCAGTTGCCTAGAACTGGACTGACTGACATTCATTTACCTGAGTAGATTTCTAGTCCAATCAGCAGTATTCGAGAGGTGTTTCAGAAGTTTCTAAGAATTACTCTCTGGTGTTCAACACTCCAAATGATTCACGTACAAGGAATATGACCCTTTTACTGCCACATGTCCTGACCTCCATTTTGTTGACCCGGGTTCTTCCTAGATTTTCCACTGAGCACCGGTGGCTAACTGACTGGAGGACTGCTGCAGTCCCCTGGCCCTTGTCACTGAGGTCCCCACATACCTGTGCTCCAGCAGGTCCCGGTTATCCTTGGGACAATTTTCTAACATGGATCCATGACTGATGCACTATAGGTCCCTAATAGCTGTGAGCAGAAAGGGAAGGGGTTGGAGACGGAGACAAATCCACAAATCCAGGTAATAGAGAAAGCTAAGGTAATGAATTCAATGATTACCAAATGCTACATGCTTTCCCATCCCTGTAGAAGAGTTTGCTTTAGAGCCACCAGGTACCTTCCTGGGATCTGCCCTAGAAAATTTGTAATTGAGAGCTGCTAAAGAGGATAAGGATCTATTCACTCTGAAGCTCATGTCACACTTGTGTGTCATTACCCATGGACACAGGCTCAGTGTCTTCAGCTGTTTTCTCTGATGCTCACAGTCTCGATGTATTCTTTGATAATTTTAATGCTTTAAGAATAAAGGGCCTCATATTTTTATTTTGAACTAGACCCTGCAAACTATTGGAAAGATAACAAAACTTAAACTCTAAGTCATCTTGTTGGCAAGTACACATTCCAGGGCCTTAGAAGGGCCTTCACAATGTGATCAAATGGTTCATTGGTGCTGAGAAAATTTGTGAAATTGACAGCATAACAATTGATAAAGATATGTCTCTCATCACATATTTATAAAGCATTTCCATACATAAAGCCTTGTCTAATTCACATGGAATCGATGAGAGATTCTTGGGGCAAACATTGCAACCCTCAAACTAGGTTCAGGGCCATTTGGAATTTCCACACAACCATGTTTACCTTTCTCTTAACACTTAGCAGACTCTGACCTGTTGGTGATCCTTTCATAGCAGGTCATAAGCTGCTAGAGAATAGAACCCATGTCTTATTATTCTTTGTCACCCCAGCATCCTATCCTGGGGCTGGTCAGCAAGGAGGCAATCCTAAATGTTTTTAAATCTGAACTTATTACCTTTGGGAGACTTTCCATATAATACGACTTACGGCAGTGTTCTTTCTGTAACAAGTGCTTGAGTCAGGGGGTAATTTCCCTGTTTTTCCCCCTCTATTTTTACCCTGCCCCCACCAAAGACTAAAAGGCACAAGAATCAAATGAGAGACAAAGCAAAATATTTTGAAAAACCTTTAAGAAATTGTGATCCAAATAATTTTCCTAATGAAGACCTGAGACATCTGTGAAATCCTGGGTAATGAGCTCATTCTGCCTGGTAACTAAGGAGGCAGCGCGTACTCCAGCAGGTCAGAAATATATCCATATGTTCACATTTTTCAGTAGCATCTGGGCTTTCCTATGCTGAAACCTAGAATAGCAGAGTCAGGAAGGAATTGGAGAGCATGTGTTCCAGGGCCCACTTCATGCTCAGGCAATGGGGAGCCAGCGAGGATGCCTGGGGAACATGTCCAGGATCACAAGTCAGAGCCAGACTGAGGATGAGAAGTCCTCACCCTTAGGGGTCACAGGGAAATGTTTCCAGTTTTTTTTTTTTTTTTTTTTTTTTTTTTTTTGAGACGGAGTCTTGCTCTGTCGCCCAGGCTGGAGTGCCGTGGCCGGATCTCAGCTCACTGCAAGCTCCGCCTCCCAGGTTCACGCCATTCTCCCGCCTCAGCCTCCCGAGTAGCTGGGACTACAGGCGCCCACCACCTCGCCCAGCTAGTTTTTTGTATTTTTTAGTAGAGACGGGGTTTCACCGTGTTAGCCAGGATGGTCTCGATCTCCTGACCTCGTGATCCGCCCTTCTCTGCCTCCCAAAGTGCTGGGATTACAGGCTTGAGCCACCGCGCCCGGCTGTTTCCAGTTTTAAGCTTTCACTTCTGGTTCATGTTGCTTTCACCCTCTCTTACTGCAAAACAAACAAACAAATCATAAAATAACTGAAAGAAGCAAAATATTATTTCTGATGTTTCTACCTGGATGTAAGTCTGAAATAAATTATATAAATTCTACTTCAAATTGTGGGGACCTAACTGTCTCCAAACTTACTATTCAAGTCAGACAATAATCAGATCCCAAGGCCACCAGAAATATGATTGGAATTTTGAAGTTCCCATCAAAAAGGCAGGACTAGAACCGGATCTCCAGACATTACTTGTCCTGCTTCTTGTAACATTATTAGTTTCAGTTTGGTTTTGTTAAGCCCATTAGAGCCCATTACAATAGAGGTCGTATTACCCTCCCCATTTCTGAAAATCCCTAGGGAAGTGACTGAAGTCACATATCCATCCCTGGCCCCATGGAGACGTGTCTATAGGTGGAAAGAATATTTTGAAGGGTTTCAAAAGCTTTGTCCTCCATAAACTCTGCTCCATGACTGTTTCATCTTTGTCTGTTCTCCTTATGTGGTTTCTCATTCCCTCCTACTAATGTTTCCTTCATGCGTGACCTGCAGACCTGTACCACACACTATCCTCTGTGGCATGCACTATTCTTCCTCCACCTCATCACCTCGATCTTTTGTTTAGCCTGGTGATCTTAGACTCACCTCACTGTAACCGACTTCTGATGAGGGTCCTTTTGTCACAAATGCTTCAGACACATTGAGAAGCTTGCAGTTCTCCACATGAGCAAACTTCCTCCTCATATCTAGGACCGTGCATATGGAATAAGATATGCCCCCAAATCAACACAGCATCACCTCCTGAAACTCACCCTCATTCTACAGTCTCAGTTTCGATGGAACTTTCTCCCTGAAATATTCCTGGGCTTCCTAAAGTTCGGTCATCTTTTCTGTGTTTCCATACATACCATTATTCTCTCTCCTTTGGTTGTAATTAATACACTGGATTATACCTGCCCATTTATATGTGTGTGCCTCCAAATTTAACCCTGAAGTACTTGAGGCGAGTAACTGGGTATTTTTTCAAGCTATTTCCAGCACCTCTTAAAGTATCCATGACATTAATAAATATTAAATAGCCAAATGACACAGTTTGAATTCATTCCAAGGTCTTCAGTTTGATAGCTGAGCATTTATTAAATAAATACTTTAATGCTTATTTTGTACCATGCAGAGGTTCCTTCCTGGGGTAAAAGCACAGAGAAAACCAAATGAGAATCCTCTCTTGGAGATTCTATTGCAGAAGAGGGAGGCATGAAACAGATAAGAAACAAGGAAAGAAAAAACAATTAACTCATGGAGAAAAGTTAAGAAAAGGATGAGTTGTATTAATGCTAAAAAACAGAACAGCATGACAGACTGGTGAGATGAGGCAGGAAAAGTCACTTCAGACAGGATGTTCCATGAAAGCTATGTGAAAACCTGGCATAGCCCATATAGCAATCTGGGAGAAGTGTCCCTCCAGGCCAGGAGGTGGACAAACAAGGGCCCTTGGGCTGCAACTTCATGAGTTAACTTTTTCAAAGAATAGAAATTAAGCCAGAGTGGTGAAGCACAGGAAGCTCCCCTTCCAAACAGCTTCCATGTTTGGAAGCACCAAGGACAGTGAGATAGACCATTGATCAGGCAATGGACTTCTTGGCCATGACCAGGAAATTGGAGTTATTATAAGTAAAATTGGAAGCTCCTGATGGCTTTTCATCACTGCTGTGATATAACCTAAACCATGTTCTGAATCATCTCCCTGGTTTCTGGTGAAATGTGGAATACAGGTAGCTCAGAAGGAAGCCAGACATTCTGTAATGTTATAGCTGTCCAGGCAAGAGATGATGTTGACCTAAGATAGCGGGTTAACAATGGCAGGTGCAAATAAATAGACACATAAGACTTGCTGGCAGATTTGCATTTTGGAGTGAAACAAAGAGAATAATCAAGAAAACCTCTTGTTTTGTGTTTGGATAACTGGGTGTGTGGTAAGCCGTTTACTGAGGAAGAAACGGAAAAGAGTTTTATCAACAAAAATCAGTTATTCTATTTTGGGCCTTTAACGTTTAATGTAAGTTCATACATGATGTTCAACTGTCATACAGGAGATTTTCTAAGTAAGTCTGGACTTCAGGAGACTGGTCAGAACTGAAGAGATAAATCTGGAGTCTCGAGTAGATATGATTCTACTTTAAGCTATAAGACTGGATGAGAGAGAATGTAATATAGAAGAAGGACATCCAGAGCTGGGCTCTGAGCACTTCAAAATAGAATTTCAGTGGAAACAGCACCAATGAGTAAAAAGGGCTAATGAAGAAGAAGTCGTGGAAACAAACTATTTCAACAAGGTAGGCATGATAGGAACAAGTCATGGAAAAAAATGGCAGCTACTATTTATAAGCATTTCCTCACCGGCCATTAGTGATTGTGAGAGATGCCACATCCTACTCAGACTGCAGGAGTTGATCTTTGCATTTGTCAAAAATGGAGAGTACTAGTCCTCTTCCTACCTCAATAGCGGCCTTTTCCGCATTTTTCTGGTATCTAAACCTTGGAGTGCCCAAAGCTCATAGTTCTGGCTTTTTGCTCATTCTGTTTCCAGAATTTTAATGCCCTCTAGAAGATGAGAACTTTCTCACTGAAATCTATGAACCCTGATTCCAATAAAGAGCTATCAGGGAACAACTCTATTTTGATATTTCACAGTAACTCAAGCTCAAAATACCCAAATCTGAAATGGTAGTTTCAGAAGATCTAGCATGGAGTTAATGAAGCTGAAGCTTCAGGACCGTCACTTGCACTGATTCCTTCTAACTTCCAGTAGCTAATTGAGAGTTTTGAGAGTTCTTTTTCTTTTTTTTCTTTTTTTAAGAGAGCTGCCAAATTCTGCAAACTTTACATCCCACAGGATCTGGATTCACTACTGCTTGTTTTCTCCTCCCTCACTCCATTCACTATCCCCATTAGTGGTAACTCCATCCTCCTAGATGGTCAACCAAAAACTCTTGAAATAACTCAGTATTTCTTTATTTCTCCCACATTTCATGTGTTATCCAATGCACTAGTAAAGTCTACCCACTCCGTCTCCAAATTGTCCTCAGAATCTTGTCTTCATGGCTATCACCCTAGTTTCTACCACTATCTATCACCTGAGAAATTTAAAAGCTTCCTCACTGGGCTACCTGATTCCTCTTTTGCTCTGCTTTATTCTATTTTGAACAACATCTGGAACATTCTTTCTTTATTTAAGGTCATATCATAGCATGCCTATGCTCAAGATCACTAATAATGCTCTCATCTCAGAGTAAACATTGAAGTCATCATTATGGGCTCAAGGCCTATGTATGGTCAGCTCTAGGCCACCCTCCCCATGTCTTGCCCTACACCTGACTCCTGTTCTCACTCCACTCCAGCAACACTAGCCCCTCATTGCTGTTTCTTGTTTCTGTCATAGAACTCCCAACCTTACTCCCTAGCCCTGCAATCCTAGGACCCTCAACCTTACTCCCTAGCCCTGTAATCCCTCCCCCTTCCCCCAGCACAGACACTCATGCATGGATCATTCTCTCCGTCTGCTCAAATGTCACCTTATCAGAAAGCTTCTGTAGCTGCCCTCTCAAAGGAGTACACACAGTTCCTCTTTTCTGCAGGACACTATCTGCCTCTTCTGCTCTACCTCTTTGTCAATGTCTTTTTACGCTGTGACTACACAGAATGCAATTATTTGTCTATGATCTCTCATCCCTCAACTAGAATATTACTATGAATACAGGGACTTGTCTTTCCTTTATTTTTAACAGTACTGTGTTCTTCATACTATGTCCTTGAAAAGCATTTGATAAAGGAGGTATAGGTTGTAAGCAATTTCAATAAATTAAGTGCAATGTACGCCGATGTGCCATGTAAGCTCTTAAGCCCTTTGTACGTGAAAGTGGCCATTTCCAGAAATGAATCCAGCCTGTATCTTATAATCTTCAGATGGAGAAGTCGTTTCTCTCCAGGTTCTGTGTTCTGTCCTTTTCTCTTCCCAGGGCTCTCTCCCTGTTACGAAGAAGCTTTCTGCTTTTCTCCCAAAACATCCAGCTCTGAGAAATTAATATGATAATCATTTATTCACCCTTTGGTGTGTGTTTATGTCAGTGAGGTTCTGCCTCTCACAGAGATAAATGCATTACACACCTCAAGTTTAGTGTAAAACATAATGCTCTGTCTTCTGATGAAAGATTTTGTTTTTTTCTCTTTTAAAGCAGCAGCAGCAGCAGTTTGGAGAGGTTTATTTAAAATAAGGCAGAATTCCCTACTGCCCTAAAAGCCTCAACTTGGAAAACAGCATGGTGAGTGGGAAAAAATAGGCCTGGGGACTGAGGGGCTGCTGTGGCTCTCATCTGGATAGGAAGGGAGGATAAGCATCCACTTACCCCAGCTTCTGTCCTTCATCTGTAACACATTTGCTGCTACACATTGTGTCTGCATAGATAAGAGAGAAGAGGAAAAGCTCCTCTTCCAGTCCTTGAAGTCTGCAGCCTGGGTGTCTGCAGAGGACAATGCCTTGTTCTTTAAGATGCCCAGCAGGGCATTGCAGTACATCTATAAAAATGCAAGTGAGATAAAATATAAAAATAAGAATTAAAAATTAAATACAAGATATAGAAAGCAAATAATAAAATTATGCAATTGAAAAAATGTAAGAATGTAAAAAAGTTAGGAAATACTGTAATTGGAAAAATAAAGCAAAATAATATATATAGAAAAATTAAGAAAAGAATCAACAAACTAGAGAAAAAATGGAAGTACGTAAATCTTAGATAAAATTAAAAATCATAGGCTAATTTATGAAAAGCAAAAGGAAAGAAAGTGCTGACAGAAAATAACCCAAAAGAGAAAGTAAAGAAAAAATAAGGGAGAAAAAAAAGTCAAGAATAGAAAATGTAAAGAAACAGAAATAATGTTAAGAGAAAGAAAAAAATAATAGAGGGGGATGTGGATGAATGAAGGCAAAAATATTTAAAAATAAAAAAAGAAAGAGTAAGAACAGATAAAGTGAAAATTAAGGAGAGAAGGAGGGAAAGGGAATCATTAAAATCAAAAGAAAAAATCATGATTAAGGAAAACAAATTAGAAAATAAAAATGTAGTTAAGGAAGAAAGAAAGGTAAGAAAGGAATATAAACAATGAGAACACAAAAATGCAAGTGATCAAAAGCCATAAGACACAAAAGTAAAGGAAAAAATTAAAGAAACCTAAGAAAGTAATAGAAATACCAAAAGCAAAATAGAAAGTGAAAATAATACAGACAGTAAAGAAAAGCATGATTAAGTAAAAACTAGAAAATAAGGTAAAAAAAAGTAAAGCAAAGAAGTCAAGTGAAGAAAGAAAAGGAAGTATGGATATATGGACTTTCTCTCTGGACAGGAGCAAGGAGACACGCCTGCTTTACTGTGACAACATGATTTATCTGCCTTGAAATGGGGCTGCTGGGCAGAGATGGAGAAAACTCGGGGTTTTGATGAGTAAACACAGTTCCCCAAAAGCCTTTCTTCCAGTTACACTTTCTGGCTGGTGAGGGTGAGCTATTAATAATATTATTTAATCCCCAAATTACAGGTGCATCGTTTCTTGAACAAGATCAGGGACATAGGAGTTTACTGTGGAAGAAGGTGATGAGAGAGAAAAGGACAAAGAACTAAAAGTTGAGAATCAGACCGGGCATGGTGGCTTACGCCTGTAATCCTAGCACTTTGGGAAGCCAAGGTAGGTAGGTGACTTGAGGTTGGGAGTTCGAGACCAGCCTGACCAACAGGTGAAACCCCGTCTCTACCAAAAAATACAAAAATTAGCCAGCCTCAGTGGTGCACACCCGTAGTCCCAGCTACTCAGGAGCCTGAGGCAAGAGAATCGCTTGAACTCAGGAGGCGGAAGTTGCAGTGAGTTGAGATCACACCACTGCACTCCAGCCTAGACAACAAAGTGAGGGCTGTCTCAAAAAAAAATAAAAAAGAAAAAAAAAAGTTAAGAATCATAAATTTAGAGCTAATGAACATAACAATGGGAAAAAAAGGATAATAAAGCCATATGCTGAAAATACAAAATAACTAAAAATGAATGAGTTTGTGAAGAAGAAAAATAGGTAGACAGAAAGGCAGGGTGGAGGGAAGAAAGAAAAGGAGGAAGTACATTATACCAAGGGAAAGAGAGCAAATTTTACAGAAAACAGAACGATAAGAAAGGAAAAAATAATAAGTTGAACTTGAAATCTGGCTATTTCATTGAAACACCTCTGTTATTGTGTATGAAGAGTCAATAACATGGACAGGAAAGAAAGAAGTTATAATTATCTTTCAAAAACTCTTATTCCTCCAGTCTTGGTTAAGGTATGAAGCATCTGCAAAAAGTCCTGGAAATGTGTCAAGATAGAATTACCTTTCTGAATCATTATTTCTTTTGCAGTAATAACACTCACTCCCCCTGAATAATAAACTTATGGAAATGAATCATACAGCCAACCTGAGGAAATTAATCAGCAAACCTGGGAATACAATTTGGGTCTTCTCAACAACATTCCAACTTAATATATTTCTAATTGAAAACAAGGACAGGTAGGCTGGTTTTTGGTGGTTTTATGTCTTTAATATGTAATTTTTATAAATGAAAGCTTCATATTGCACTTTGGGGGTGATAGTTGCAGAATCCTTGGTAAGTTTTACTGCAAAGACATGTAGTAATGTATATGCCAGCCTCTTACATGACAACAATTGAATTTCCACTTTCAACTGTTTTAAAATATAAACATGTGGATTGCACAGTCCTATGTTTCGCATTGCTTGTGAAATGTTGAGAAGGCATTGTGTTGACAAATGCAACATGACATTAATCCCAGTACATGATCCCCCTTCTGCTTGCACCTAACATCCCATTGCAGCCTGATGGTACATAGGTGTGAGTTTATTCTTTGTGATCTCTGCAGAACATCAGCTAACATCACAGGGACACTCTCAGAAGAAGACCACGAAAGGTTGTGCCCTTTGGAGCCAATATTGAGGTTCCTTACCACACCGGAAAATAACAGACCTCAGACAATGGATTGCTAACCACACCTCACTGAAAGCACCATCAGAGAAACATGTGACAAAGATGTAGAGATCAATGTGCTACTCTGAAATGTCTCTGCACTTCCCCAAGACTGTCCTGAAAGACCGGCAATGGAGAAGAGTGTGTACCAGGAGTGGAGTGGTCAGATGTGTCTGTCTTTGTCATACATTGTTAGCAATTTTGGTTGTTTCTTAATAAGTATTTTTAAAATTTATTTTCCCTAAATTGTTCACCGTTCACATTCATCCATTTATCCACTTACTCAATAATTATTTTTTGTGTATCTATTCTGTGGTGAAATTAAAGAACAAAGTAGGGGATAGAGAAGTAAAGTTGAGATCACTGGGCTTTATTACTTTTTAAAGCCAGGGGACAGCAGTGACGTCAACTTGAGAATGAGTTACAATAGCAACCAGTAAAGGATAGCACTGGCTTTAAACAAAAATAAACTACCAGAATACATTTTCTGACTTATCCGTGTTTCTGATGAGGACATCCATTTATCTATTTTAAATGAAGCATTGCTAGATACCCACCAGTTTTCAAGAATCTAACCACAGAGTAAATAAAAAATTTTTTAAAATATGAAATTCTGACACAAGAGTGAAATGGGAATGAGTGAATATACAGAGCTATGAGGTTATCATACTTGTAGGATGGTGTTTCTGTTGATCTTGGTTGCTTTAGAACACATCTGCTAAGATCCAGCGTCACCTTTGCTAAAGGTCAGTTACAGCCCATTATGAGTAAGGATATGTGGATGAGGAAATCTAGAAGAGCAGTGGTAAATAATATCTAGGTGTTTTAGGAGGCTTGAAGCATGGCACAGGAATCTGGTCATGGTGCTTTTTAAATAACGAACCATCTATCAAAAAAGAAAATGAGCCGTGTGCAGTGTCTCCCACCTGTCATCCCACCTACTTGGGAGGCTGAGGTGGAAAGATCACTAGAGCCCAGGAGTTCCAGTTCCAGACCAGTCTAGACAACATAGGGAGACCCTGTTTCTAAAAGAAAAGAGAGAAAGAGAGAGAGAGAGAGAGAAAGAGAGAGAGAGAGAGAGAGAGAATACCACTTGAGAAGATGAACATCAAACATATCATATAGTTTTCAACTGATATATGATGGTATTGAAATTAAAAATAATTGAAGAGTATATGCTCATATCAAGAATTACAAAATATTTGTGAAAATGAGTCCCTCTAATTAATTCTTGATTCCGAATATTGATTCCCAAAATGTAGTCACAGTAGTTAAGAGATTAATAAAACATTTAAGATTCTTCACATTAAATGATCATTATTTTCTTTCTTTCTTTCTCTCTCTCTCTCTCTCTCTCTCTCTTTTAAGAGACAGAGTCTTGCTCCGTTGCCTAAGCTGGAGTACAGTGGCATCATCATAGCTCACTGCAGTCTCAAACTCCTTGGCTCAAGGGATCCTTCTGCCTCAGCTTCCCAAATAGCTAGGGCTATAGGTATGTGGCACCACCACACACAACTACATTTTTTTTTCTTTTTTGAGACAGCGTCTTGCTCTGTCACCCAGGCTAGAGTGCAGCAGCATGATCTCGGCTCACTGCAACGTCCGCCTCCTGGGTTCACGCCATTCTCCTGCCTCAGCCTCCCAAGTCGCTGGGACTACAGAAGCCCGCCACCACGCCCAGCTAATTTTTTGTATTTTTAGTGGAGACGGGGTTTCACCGTGTTAGCCAGGATGGTCTCGATCTCCTGACCTCATGATCCGCCTGCCTCGGCCTCCCAAAGTGCTGGGATTACAGACAGGCGTGAGCCACTGGACCCGGCCAACTGCATTTTTAAATAAAATTCTTTGTAGAGACAGAGTCCTACCATCTTGTCCAGGCTGGTCTTAAACTCCTGGGCTCAAGGGATCCTCCCACCTTGGCCTCCTAAAGTGTTGGGATTATAAACATGACCCACCACATCCAGTCACAAAAGATCACTATTTTCAAAATTAGTCCAGGTTTCTAATACTGATATTGATACCTTCCCTTATTGTGCCTCATCAGTAGTTTTTGCTGTGGCTCCTAGTACTCTCATATGCTCTTAAATCTCTACGATCCTCAGCCTCTGCATAAATAAACTCTGTATTTTATTGAAAACACCCTACTTTCTGATGCCAAAACCATAAAGGAAAGGGGCAGGAAGAGCAGAAGCAATGCATCAAGATTTCTTGATAAAGTTCCCTTCCTTACATCAAGGAAACAACTTAAGACACACAGAGAGTGGATTCATAGAATTGAATCCCAATCCATAAATTCTCTTTCACGTCTTACTTTCCATGTTTAAAAGCTGTGTCTTCTCTTGAATTTAACAAGGGTTTATAACAGACGTGCATTCTAAAGAAGACTGAGGGTTTGGATTCTCCCAGGAGTAGACTTCAAATCAAGGATGCAAATGCCAGTTGTTATCCGGAAGCTGTGGAGAGCCAGGACAGGGCAGTGGGAACAGGAGGAGACAGTGAAGGATGAATTAGTAAGTTGCTCTGGCTGACTGGTTCTTAGTCCTGTGGAGAAACTATTTCATCTCAGGGCCAAGCAACTCTAAATTCATTTTTCTTCTTTGGTTCTTCCAAATGTATCTATTTTTTAATTTGACAGGTAAAATTTCAAGTATCATGTACAACATGATGTTTTGAAGTCTATATTACATTGTGGACTGGTTAAATCTTGCTAATTGACATATGCATTAACTTGCGTAGCCATCATTTTTTGTGGTGAGGACACTTAACATCCCTCTCTTAGTATTTTTCAAGAAATATGTCTTTATATAACAACTCATACCATCCCTTGCTTGAGGGCAGCTGTGGGGCCTGCCCTTCCACTGGGCCTGCAGCTCTGTAGAAATCCCTGTCAAAGCAATTAAGGTGCTGGTGGTTGGAAGTCAGTCAATAAGAGTACGCTGAAGTGATAAGGTCTGGGGAATAAGGGCAGGACGAGCATAACCTGTGCAACAAAATAATCTTGTAAAAACACCACCACCAATGTCAACTCATCATCCGCTTGGAGCATATCCTTGATAGGATTTTTCCTGCATAACCTCTAGGCTTTCCAGAGCACCCTTTGAGCAAGTAATGTTTTTCTCATTTACAGACAAGAAAGTTGTCGTAGAGGAATGAGATGACTGTTCCAGAGACAACAGCTATCATGTGACAGGATTAAGTCAAAATCAAAGTTTCTATCACTAGATTCCTTAACCTCTAGATCTACAAGAAAGTGTGATGATGAAGATTATCCATGGCAAGGATATGAGAAGAAAAAGCTGAAGCCATCACGAGAGACAATGCTGTGGCCAGTGGGTCTGTCCTACTGACGCGTGGGTGGCTAATCTGGAGCCCTCCCCCCAGGTCAGAGCCGTCACTGCAAGCCAGAACATGAAGTAGAGCACGACCCTCTAGCATCCTCCTCGACCTCTGCCTCCAGCTGGGCACTTCCCTGAAACTCCCCGGCCCTCCTTCCAAAATATACAGGTCTCCTGTGTTATCAAGACTTTAATGCTTTTTCAATGAGAAAGCAGTCAACAAAAACTAAAAAGCATGAGGAAGTTACAGACTTTACATAGGTTTTATAGTTGCTGTCTTTTGCTTGCAATATACTAGTATTCATTGAATATAGTAAGATATTCGATTATAGGATATATTAGTAGTATTAAAAGTAAAAATATTTAAAGATTATGGTCTATTTGGGACAAAAAAACTACTAGGCACTTTTCTTCAATCAGCCTACAGTTCTCTCATCAGCTTTTTACAACGGTGAAGCAGGACCTGTTAGCAGAACCATGCCCTCCAATTTAGATCCTAAATTTGCCCCAGTCCATGCCAAGGCCTGTGGCAAGGTAGATCACACCCTTTAAAAATAAGTGGCAGAAAGTTATGCTGTATCATTCCATGCCAACAGAATACTGTATTTTTGAAATTTTATTTTACCCTACTTTTGAAGAGCTCACCTGTTACCATTTCCTGAAGGTTGACCTAAGACATAAGATGTCTGGGGGGAACTCAAAGGACTTTATTACTCATGGTAAGGCAAGCAACATTGTCATCAGCATATTAGCCTTGGTTTCCATTGTTCCCAATCCCAAGGGAGAGGGAAGCATAATGTGGCCCAGATAAATACCACGCATCGGTGGGCTGGCATCACAGCTGAACAACACTGGGTGTGGGGAATCTACCAGCTTTATAGCAAACAGTAAACTGGGCTATTTGTCTAGGAGGAGCAAGACTACTAGCTGTGCAAACAACACTGAGATATGGCCTGGGTAGGAAGCTCTCAGAGCGCTGTGGTCTTGGTACAACCAGAATCACACAGTGGAACACAGCAACCCGAACTTGCGTTTCCCAAATGAATTCTCCCAATATAGAGATTCTATCTTACGTAACTTGGAGAATTCTTTCTTTATAGCAAAAAATACAATTTATGCTGTGTACAGAGTAACTAAAGGACAGAAATGTTCACTTACATTAATCAAGGAACAAGATAACGTTTCATGCGATATATTCAGTACAATATATCATAATTTAATAAAATAAATAATGATTGAATAACTGCCGATTGTTGTTGGTTTTTTGGGGGAGAACTTTACATAGATGGTTCAGGGTAGTCCTCTATAATCTAAATGTAATCTAAAGGGTGCTGTCTGTGTTGCCAGGGCATATTAACAGAGTGTTTGTCTTTCTGAGATAATAGGAAAGTCACAGGCAATCCCCTTACAAAAAAAGGTGTAAAAAATCTTAAAAAGCTCAAAGAAAGGTATTTTCTTAAGTGATTTTCACAAAGTCAAAGAATCTTAACATAGGTGCTCATTTCCTTTAGGTTTTACTGTTATTCATTCATCCATCCAACAAAACATATCAAGAGCTCGGACTGTCCCTGCATAAACAGAGTGCAAGTCGTTCTACTTACTCAGCATGACTTCACATAAAATCAACCCTTGCATTAGCAAATTGAACCACTAGAAGCATAACTGTTTTCAAAGTAAGTATGACAGACCAAGGTCTGTCTCCAAGATAGCAAGCATCCAGAATAGAATCTAAATGACTAATCAGATTGTGTTTTCCAGACTTCTCAATATGACATGTAGCAAAAGACAATGAGAAGCTTGAGGATTCATGGAAGAAATATGTGCATTACTCTCCATGCCAACATGCACACTCGCACATACCCCATAACATCCTACATTTATGATATTAACTACTTCTTCCACACTGCACCTTTATTGTAAAAAGACAGTCAAATAGAAGGAAGAATTCCAATAGATATTTCATCAATGACAGAAAGGGCTTCCTTGTATTTAGTAGATGAGGGAAAGAGGTCATGCAAGAGGGTAGAAAAGACATCTGAAATTTAGTTGCTTTCTTATTCCTGGCAATAGCAACAGTAAATATCTACATAGAGCATCTCTATTTGCACATCCATCTCATCTGAATTTTAGAGTAGCCCTGTGAGATAGGTATTAACATATGTCCCATAGTATAGATCAGAAAACTGTGACATTGTCCCGAGACCACTTGGGAAGTGATGGGGCACAAATAAGACTCAGATGTTCTGCTTCCTGAGTCTGATCTCATTCATTAAATTGAAGGACTTGGATGGAGGTTGAAAAAAGTTGGACTAAGGTTGAGGTTGATGTTCACCTGTGTGGAAAGTCAGAGTTGTCCATCTGGTAAGAGAAGTAACTGACAACAAATAACCATGGTCTTTTGTGCCTGTACAATATGTAGTGAGTTGCTAAGACACTGTTATATTCACTCAATTACTTGGCACTTGCTATCACTCAGTAAGGCAAAGAGAACTTGCATATATCACCTCACTTTACAAAAAATTTTACTGACAGCCGGGCGTGGTGGCTCACGTCTATAATCCCAGCACTTTGGGAGACCGAGGTGGGTGGATCACCTGAGGACAGGAGTTCAAGACCAGCCTGACTAACATGGTGAAACCCTGTCTCTACTAAAAATACAAAAATTAGCCAGGTGTAGTGTCAGGAGCCTGTAATCCCAGCTGCTTGGGAGGCTGAGGCAGGAGAATTGCTTGAACCCGGCAGGAGGTTGCAGTGAGCCGAGATTGTGTCATTGCACTCCAGCCTGGGCAACAGAGTGAGGTTCTGTCTCAAAACACACACACAAACAAACAAAAAATTAACTGAGAACCAAAGAGGTCAAACCATCAAATGGTCACCCTGCTGGGAAATGTTATGAGGTAGACAACTTTACAATGTAAGGCAAATCTTCTCCTCTACCTAGGAGGGAAAAATCCTTCCCACCATCCCATTCTATATTTTCACTCCCTCTCCTCTTCTTCCCTCCTTCTCCTCCCCTTCTGTCACCTCCTTCCCTCTTCCTCCTCCCCCTTTCCTCCTTCTACTATTTCTTTTCCTTTTCCTCCTCCCACACATATGCGACACAGAGACACATCTCATAAGGCATGAAAGAGAGATGACTAGCACACTTTTTAGGCGATTATTCTAATATATTATTAACTTCAAGAGGGCTCATCCCAGCAGTTTAAATTCTGGAATAACTCCCTTCCTTCCAGACTTCACCCTCTTTAGCATTTCTTAATTTCACGGATAGCTTCTGCTCTTGATTGAAAATGACAGTTTTTGAGGGCCAGAGGCTGTCTTTGCAATGATTTGATCTGTCTATATATATACATGTCTCCACGTGAGCTGGAGGCCAGGCTCTGTCCAGAGGTGTAGCCACAGAACCCTTTGCCTTGCAGAGTTATTTACGTGTATCGAGTTCGTGTCTAATTTTCTGTAGGGAGACTGAGAGAAGTACTTGTGTCTCCCTGACCAAATATGTTAGAATTGTCGCCTACCTTCAGATACAGAATTGCATGACTTCAAACAGCACAGACGCTGGAACTACATTTTGAAGATGAGAAGGGGGAAAAAAAAAAAAAAGGAGACACAGATGTGAGCACTTATTTCACAGAATAGAGTAGTGAGATATTTAAGCACCAAAATCAAAGACCATGGGGGGAAGCATCCAAACTCTGGGCTTCTGCTAGAAGGTCCTTTTTCTTCCACAACAGATAAATGACCAAAAAAAAAAAAAAAAAGTTGAAGACAGCATAACTCACTTTAAACTCATTTTGACTTATTTCGTAAAGAATTATGAAACTACCAGGAACACAGCTGAGTGAGGGCAGGCAGGCAGGGCCTGCAGAAGGCGCATTCTCTGTCCTCTAGCTCCCTCATGTGGTAGGGAGGGTGTCCTGCACAGACTTCCCCTCTGCGCACAGAAAGCCGAAGTCAATGCCTTAAGAGAAATGGTCCCTGGAAGCAGTAGAGGAGGGAGGGAACCGTTCAAACTTGAAGTGGGAAAAATCAAGGGAATTTTCCAGAGAGAATTCTGAATTCCAAACATTTCTCAAATACATCCCTTCCTTCTCCCTACTACACTGAACTGCTTCAACTACTGGGAGTCTTTGGCCCGGACCCCTGCAGTAGCTTGTCTCCTTGATAACCAGCTCCTCTCCCTGTAGTCTGTTATTTGAACACGCAAATCTTACTAAAAGGGAAAATGTGGTCATGCAATGTCCTGCTTAAAAATCCTTCAAAATATAGATTCCTTTTGAAAGCTTTTCTGAACTCCACACCCAGCACTCAAGGAAGCAATAGTTATGCCGTGTAACAAACTATCCCCCTACAGCAGTGTTTTACAAAGCAGTGATTTTATTTAGCTTAAGATGGTGTGGGCCATCCAGCTGATTCTTCTGGCCTGGGCTTCCTGATTCCTCTCTGCATAAAGAATTAAACAAAAAATAATTTAAGATGTGTTATAAAAGTATAGTACAAACCACCTGGCCCATGGTAAGTCAGAGAAGAAGGAAAGAATCAGCAATTTTTCACATTGAAGAAATTGTGGAGAAACAAGAAGGACTTGAATTGGTCCTTATTAGTCAGGTTCAGGGAACTGAGAATTACTTTGTCGCTGACACTCTGCTGAGAGCTTCACATGAGCTAAATTAATATGCTTTCCTTTAAATCTCCCAAGATAGGCATCACTTACCTTGTTTTACAGATGAAAAACGGAGTCCAAAAAGCTAAGAATTTTGCCTAAAATTACATACCAAAAAAAAAAAAAAATAGAATAAGCATTTGCAATTGGTACCTTTGACTCTAAAATTCATGAACTCTCCACTGCTTGTTCTTTAGAAAAAAACAGATGTTTGATTTATGGTAATATATTTAATTTAAATCTCTAAAAATTACTGTAATTTTGTTTACTCTATATTGAGCATATGCTTCCTAAGGTCATTTCTACCATAAGCAGCACAGACTGGCTTGCTGTTAAAGAGAAGGCTATAGGGGCCAGGCGTGGTGGCTCACGCCTGTAGTCCCAGTACTTTAGGAAGCTGAGACAGGGGGATCACTTGAGGTCAGGAGTTCAAGACCAGCCTAGCCAACATGGTGAAACCCTGTCTCTACTAAAAATACAAAAATTAGCCGGGCGTGGTGGTGGACATCTGTAATCCCAGCTACTTCGGAGGCTGAGGCAGGAGAATCGCTTGAATCCAGGAGGTCAAGTTTGCAGTGAGCTGAGATCATGCCACAGCACTCCAGCCTGGCCAAAAGAGCAAGACTCTGTCTCAAAAAAAAAAAAAAAAAAAAGAGAGAGAGAGAGAGAAGGGCATTGGGGTGAGGCAACATCTCTCACAGATCTTCAGCTGTGACTCTTCAGGACAAATGGCCATGGGGAAGTCACCTAACATTTTAGGGCATCAAATTCTTACTTTTTGTGTGTTCATACGTTGCAATTTATTAAAACAGTGATAAAATTGCCTACAGGATTGCCTCAAAGATTTAACAAGATAAATGTGTGCAAAGCATCTAAAATCCTGCCTGAACATATATTGGCTACTCATAAAATGACACGTATTTTTATTATCATGATGTCAAATAGAAGATATTAGAAAAGGGTAACATTTTGAAAAGAGGACATACCCATTTGGGAAAATGATAAACATGAATGGTGGGAGGAAAAAAAGACATAAGTTGGAAAACTCCCTGTACAACTAACAGTCATGATTCATTATGAGCTGTAAAATGGGACCATCATTTGGGACAAGAGAAACTAATTTTGTAATAGAGACAATTCCCCAAGCAGCTATTTCTGATGTTTTGAGTGGGGTAAGAGTCACTTCAAAAATCATAGTGGAAAGTATTCTGGTCTTTGGGAAATATATTCCATCCCATTTACAAAGCACTGAAATTTTAGCTATAAGCTCCAGCTTACCTTGGCAAACAGAAGGTGCTCAAAACTGGCTGTTGAGTCAGACTCTAATGCCTGCATCTCCTAATTGCTTATCAAATATGTGTTGAACAAATTAAACAATATTTATATTGCAACAAAGGAAATTAACCACATATCATCTACTTCCTGTAACAGAGCTAACCATTTAACTGTTTCTTCTATTTTTACTCCACAGATGTCTTTCATTTGGAAAAAAAAAAAAAAGGAATGTAAGAATGTAAGGTGTCATCAATGATTAGGCATTGGTGACTAGAATTGTATTTAGTGTATATATGAGCTGTTGTGATGGGAAAAGTTTAAGTACCTGGTTTTAGTCAGAAGAGAGGATATCAAATCAGAATTCTCTATTGATAAGATGCATTCTGTCAATTAATGCTTCAATATCTGGAGAGTGTGGGCCACAAACCCACATTCAGGAAGGAATTTCTTTCTTAAGATAATAGGTGGCAAATAGGCAGCTTAGAACATTCAATTGAAGATTTGCTGCGTGTATGACACAGTATATATAGGACATTGGGACAAGGCCTAATCCATCCTCCCCATTTAGAGCACAACAAGATGGCTTGAAAATACAGGGTCTGGAGTCAGATGCTCTCACATTGAATCGTGACTCTAAGCTTCATATTTCTGAGATTATGAACAACCTATCTCCTTTATCTGTGCCTTTATTTCATCAGCTGTGCAATAGGAAAAATATTGGAATCAAATTCAGAGTTTTGTTGTAAGGGAGAAATGAAATACATGCTAAGTTTAGCACACTATTAGGACATAAACAATTCTAACAGTTCTTAGCTATAAATATTAGTAGTACTCCCTATGGACTTTCAAAGGACTGTTGAGTGATAGTAATAGAAATATTTATAATTCCATAAGCATGCCTTTCCTTTGATTAAATCTTGTTATTATTTTTATTACCCTTATCATTAACGTTATTATTATCATTATGGTAAGTCATCGGTCTAATGAACTGAGGCATGAAGTTTGTGCTGACATCAGACATATAAAAGAGATAATACTAATAAGCCACAAATCTTTTTTTATTGGTTCCTAGGAAAAGAGGAAGTAGGGATATAGTAAATGTCAAATATGTCAAATACTGCTCTAGGTAGTTTATATTAATATTAATTCATTGATTTAATTCTCATAATCATCCTTCAACTTGAGTATTACAAACCCTACCTTGCAGATGAAATTGGAAAAGAAACTACATTTTTGCTTAAGCTAGTATTTGCCTAAGCAAGTTATGAACAGATCTGGGCTTGAACTTAGGTTTCACTAACTTTAAAGCCCTGACTGTTTTCACTACACTAGCTCCTCTTTAAAATCAGTACCTTTGAGGTAACGGGTTCTAGTTTCCTTGAGTTTCTAGTTAATTAATCTACACTGTGTTGTAATAAGATGAGCAATGCGCCAGTGTCAGAAGACTTCCCTTGAGGCCTGGGTCTTTCTACTCCCTAACAGTGAACCTGGGCAGGGCTATTTGCACTCTTTGAAACTCAATTTCCTTATCTGCAAAATGGGCATAAGTAGTCTCTTACTCACAAATGATTTGCAGGCATACAACAGAATAAATATGAGAGTGCTATGTCTATTATAAACACCTTAGGAAAAATAGTGAATAAGTCACAGAGTGCCAGTAAATTTATAAATGTCTCAATAGCAGAAGAATCAGGCAGCGTCATAGCCTGGTCCTCTCACACCTTAGTCATCTTGTTTACCGCCATCCTCAATTTCTCATTGTTACACCCAGCCCAGCCACCATTCACCACATCGAAGCCATGTGGCTCTGTTTAATAATCTCCAAAAGTGTCACTTTTTTCCATGATCACTGCTAACACCCTAGTCCAAGCCACTGATAACCAGATGACTGCATCAGCCTTGATAACACACGGCCCTGCTGTCACATACACCCCTCTAGAGTCCACATGCCACAGGGGCCAGCACCACCTTATAAAACCTAGATCCCAACACTCATTGCTTTCAAATCAGCTCTGCTCTCTATTACGCTAACAATGAAAATCCAAACTCTTTGTGGTAGCCCTCAACGGCCAGCGAGACCCAGCTCTTACCTATCACTTCGTTTCAGGTCCCACACTCCAGCCTCACAAGCACACAGAGCTTCTTCCGGCTCTTCCATCACAGCCAGCCTATCTGAGCCCTGGAGCCCTGGCCCTCTACCTGGAGCACCCCAACCTCAACTCTCCAGGAGAAGTTCCCTTCTTCGCATTCGGGTCTCAGCTCAAAAGGCCCCTCTTCATCAGGACCTGCCTGTCTCCTGGAGCTAAATAAGAGACCCACACCCACTTCGCTCACACCTGTAACACCTGCTGTCGGCATGGCATGTTTGCTACCTGAAAGTCTGTTTGTTTATTCACCTCTTGCTTGTCTGTTGCCCTGGCAAAATTTAAACTCCATGAAAGAAGGCACCTATGTGTCCTTCTCAACACTAGCAAGCAGAACAAATCATAGGTTTGCAAAGAATATATGTTGGATACATTTTAAAAAGCGAATTTCTCTTATACTACTGCAGCCGCAACCGTACAATCTTCTGCCTGCAACTGTTGGCTTTTAAATCCACCTGCACCGCCCCATTCAAGGATCTTCAGTGCACCAGAAAAATCAAGAAAATGAAGACAACTCTCTTGCTCTGGAATCCAGAGCTCCCCAGATCCCAGCCTGCACCTGCCTCTGAGGCCTCCTTCCTCACTCCCTCCTGCTCACACTCTTTCCTCCAGCCACACAGCTGCAGTCTTCTTAGGCTGCTCCTTTAGCCCGAACTAACCCTTCGTTTACATAATCCTTTCTGTCCTACTCCTGCCTTGCTTTGCCCAGGTGAGATGTTATGTATTTTATTTTTTTATTTTTACTTTTTATTTTATTTTTATTTTATTATTTTATAAATCATATATTTATGTATATTTACATATTTTATATTTTTTAATATTTACATATTTATACATTTATTATATATTTATATATTTATTATTATACAAATTATGTATTTATTATAATATATAACAATATATTATAATAACATAAATAAATAATATGTATTTATTATTTTTATTATTTTATTTTAATTTTTAATTTTATTTTACGATGCTGTTTATTTTCTAGGTGAAACTTCCCCTGATCATTCCAGGAAGAAACTCAGTCCTTCCTCACTGCTCTCACAGCTTTCCCTCGATTGAACACTGAGCTGTGTTTGGTTCTGTTTTGAAGCTGTGAAGGTGTCTCTCTACCTTCTATTTCTTTGAGGGTGAGAGGAAGGGGTTGAAAATGATATTAATATGTTGACTGTTCACCACTCATGTTTATACACATTACCCACTTGAAATTCTGCTTCAGTACTTCAAGGATCATTTTACCCATTTCACAGATGAAGACATTGAAGTTGAGTGAGATTATGTAAGTTAGGGTTACACCACTTACATGTGGCTAAGTTGAGAATAAATCCAGGTCTGACATCAAAGCCAGTATCTCCTGCTTCCTTCTTTGTTTCCCTCCATCAGGTCTACTCCGGAACAACACTGAATTTAATGTAAGGGATTGAGCTGAAGTAAATTGCATGGAACTGGATGAAAAACCCGGCTGTACTGAAGGCCAGGTTTATCTGTTTCTCAGTTGGATCCGGGAGTCCTTGTGCCTGTCGTTGTTTACTTGGTCGGTTTCCCTCCCGTGCCTAAACATTCTTACAAAATGAAGAGAGAAGTCCCAGGCCCCGGGGAGCAGTGCTCCTCCTGACGGTGCCAACAGTTGCCTGTATTACTGAGCTGCTAAGCTCATTGTTCTTTGGCATTTGTTTCCATGGTCAGGGTGAATGGATTGTGGCTGTTGGATGAGACTGAAAATTAGGTGTATTTGGAGATGAATTCATCTGAAATTGTTGAACTAACAACTCAGGTGGCAAATATTCAGTTCATGCTTGAAAAAAAAAGGAGAAAAATACAGCATCTTTCCCCCAGTGATCTCTATAAGAAAAACCTGAAAAGCCACCAAATTAAAATTGCATTGTTTTCTCTGGCATTCATGCAGATTCTCACAATATTCAAAGCAGTCATTTTATTTCAATGGCCCAGGAAAAACATGCTTCACATAGCTTAAAAAGATAGATTAAAACTTCATATTTGAAATAATGTCAGGGTCAGCCAAATTCACTAAGGCAAGCTATCTGGGAAGGGTTTCTACGCAGACGCACAGAGGCACGTGCCAGAGACTGAGCAAGGTGGGCTTTATCAAGCGTCTTGGGCAAGGAATGGGAGTGGGATTCAGGACCCTGTTTCCTAGTCCTAACTCTGGCACCAGCTTACTGACAGACCCTGAGCATGTTGCTTCATTTCGCTGATACACCCATTGTCTATGCTGCAGCACTGAGCACCAGTGACATGTTTCCGAAAGTTTAGAAACAGAATGTTGCCTGAAAATGAAATGAAGCATCTCCAAGACCTGTTCCTTTTACTGAGGGACCTTGTTCAAGCTTAATGTCTCTGAATCTCAGTGTCTTGATTGATAAAATGAAAGAACAAAACAAAAAACCAAAGCAAGGCCTTTTTCACAAGGCCATTGGTGAGAATTAAATGAGGTGATGTATGTGAAAGTACCAAGATGCTGGCTAGGGGCTGAAAAGGTGCCACGACCCCAGCTGCATGGCTGATAACAATGAGTTAGAATTCACGGGTCAGCAAATTATAGCCTGCAGACCAGCTGCCTGTTTTTGTAAATAAAATGTAATTGGAATGGACTCACGCCCATTCACTTACGTATAGTCTACAGAAGCCACAGCGCTGTGCGGTTGCTTTAGAGACCATGTGGTCTTCAAAACCAAAGATATTCACTATCTGGTCTTTTACAGAAACGTTTGCCAATTATGGATTGGTAAGGACTTTGTCAGCTCTCACACAGGCGAGAATTCTTCCCTATCTCTTCTTTTTGTTTTGTTCCTGTCTTTACAATCCCCCCTCCTCCCTCCTGCCCTCTGTTTTTTTATATCCTTTCCTTTCTTCCTTCTTCTTTTTACTTTTCTCCACAAGAAACAAAAGCCTAGATAAATACACTGAGCCATTTACAAAATAAAAAGAGATGAGCCTTCCTCCTGGGGGATGTAGGTGGTGCCAAGACCCATGCATGGTATGGCCTGGGTTGCAGAGGCTGCACTGCATCCCACAGTTAACTATGGACTGGGATTCTGAACCAGGAAACAAACTAGATGAGCAGTCAAATATTACTTAGACACCGCTGAGGCTTTGTAACACGGTGCTGCACTTATCCTGGTTTTTGAAATCATTTTGTGTCTTTCCCGCTAGATTGTGAACTTTCTGAGAATAAAAGCTTGCCTTATTTATTTTAGGGATCACATATGTGAATCACAGTGTCTGGCCTTTAGGCTCCATGACTGCTTGTTGAAGTAAATATTTATCTTCAGAATCATGTTTCCCATTAATTTTATTAAGTATGTTAATTAGAACAATTAATATTGTGTTACTACTATTATGTTATTTATTCTAATAAATTCTACAATATGGTTTAGGCTCTTAAAAAGTATTTTAAATTGTGTGCTTAAAAGGGAATCATTTATTGAAAGCAGAAACTGACACTTTGTATCATCTGTAAGGAGATGAAAAAATAAATAAAAGAACAACTAAGGACATGTGTGTTATAATTTGCATGATTTGAGGAGTTTTTACCCTTATATTAGGAAATAATAAACACCATTCCCTCCAGACGCTCCATCCGGAGATAATGTGTCATTAGGAAAAAGCTGGGGCACAGCTGGGTCGTAGACTAACCTCTACTCTTTACCCAAGTGTGACCGAATCCACCTGTGAGACATAAGAAACATTTCCATGATCTGCTCATCAGTTCAACGTGGGTCCAATTAAAGCCTCATTTGCAGGAACTAATCATAGTTAGCTGCAAATTGGAGGAAATGCTACTCCAATCAAACGCATAATTCCCCTTCCCCTATGAGTTAAGTTTCCTGGCGTTATGTGACATTTAGCCGTTGGCATCACCCTCAAAATTATCCCTTTTGGGAAAGAATTATTGCATTAGGAATACAATTCTAACTCATGTTTAGTTTTAATAAAAACTAACTTGTTTTCCGCTCAGCATCTCCCAATCTTACTTTATAATATTTGCAAACTTTGATGTCAATTCAATCATTTCCCGTCTGATTATCGTATCCTGTGAATACGGATAGCAGTGGCTTCCATTTTTTATTTAAAATACTGACTTGACATATCCTTTCCGAAGGCTTTACTCATATTATCACATTTAATTCTCAAAGTAACCCCAGGAATTATTTATTTATTTTGATGGTACCACATTTACAATTAAAAATAGCAATAACAACAACAAAGCAGAAGTTTAGGATGAGTCAGTAAATGGTTCACATTTGCATAATTAGTAGTAAAGCTGGCTGTTATTAGTGACTCTGTTTAGTTGCTTAGTCTGTACTGGTAATTAGTAAGACCTGCTGATTTTCAGGCCAATCAAGAGTGTAACACGGAGCAGGGCAGGAGCAGTCATCACATCAACACTTAGCATTTCTGCAAGAACCGCCTCCTACAATCTGGATGCTTCCGGAATTTTAAGAATTGGAGAGGATTGGTCAGATTACTATCCTCTCTTAGCCATTCCAAGCTTAAGAGACCCTTTAGGAAAGGGGCTGGCAAATTATGATTATTAACATTTTAAGTGGTTGGAAAACAGAAGAATATTTTATGATACATGAAAACTATATGAAATTCCTATATCAGTTTGCATAAACCAAGTTTTACTGGAACACAGCCACACATTTATTTTTGTGTTGTCTGTAGCCACATCAGAAGAACTGGGCTACATTAGAAGCACGGAAGAATTGAGTGCTACGTCAGAAGAACGCAGTAGTTGCAACAGAGACCGTGTGGATCACAAAGTTCTAAAATATTTCTTATCTGCCTCTTTAGTTTGTTTCCTGTTTTGGGGTCCAGCCTAGTTGCTCTCTCCTGCATGAAGCCTTGCTTTAGTATTTCTTGCTTTGTTTCTTTTCCCTCCTCTGAATATAAATAGTATAGTACCTACAGTATCTAAACTATTGTCTACCATTTTATTTATACTGCTAGGACTGAAAGGCTTTAATTTCATCTCTTCCAATTGTGCTTGATGCTTGAAACCCTCTGTAACAACCCTGAACAATATGGATGATGTAAGTATCCTATAGCTGTGTGGCCAAATATGGTATATGTGGTGATATGTAGCTACTGAGCCATTGACATGTGACTAGTGTGATTGAGGAATTCAATTTTGAAATTTATGCTAATTTAAATTTAAATTTGAACTCCTAGCCAGGCATGGTAGCTCACAGGAGGATCACTTGAGCCCAGGAGTTTGAGGCTGCAGTGAGCTTTGATCTAGCACCAGTCCACTCCAGCCTGGTGACAGAGAAAGACCTGGTCTAAAATAAAATAAAATTAAAATAAAATAAACAAAATAAAATGTAAATTTGAGCCCCTGCCTTCGACAGTGAAGGTCAAAAAGTTCCCTGCTGAGCCATTTCCTAGTCTCAGCTGGGATGATTCAGTGCTAAGAAACTCAAGCCCTCCCCAGCGTTCCATTACATCTTTGGGCAGCTCTTGCTATTTGAACGTCTTCATGGAGAAATGTTTTCACTGAAACATGTTTCATTGAGAAACGTTTTCCAATAACTTGCATATCATTTTTAAAATTCTACTCTTTATGGCCACGCAGAATAAACCTAATCTCCCTGATAGTGTCAATCCCTCGCGTAAGGAAGAGTACGTGCCAATCCACACAGGCATCTGCTTTGTTCTCTGAGATTGAACTGGAAAAATAAAGGGGATAGAACTGCACCAAGCAGAATGGAAGATATTTGATTGTTCCCTATTAAATATTTTATGCCCAGCATGGAAACTCTTTACTTTATTGGGGTCTAAGTCCTAGTGGGTGGCAGGGATTCCACCACAAAAGACCAGATGTATCTTCTCTCAGTCTGCCAGAAGCTATGCCTCAGACATATGACCAAGGTTCTCTCTCTATCTTGAATTTGGAAAGAATGAGACAAATAGAACAGAGAGTAAGCGATAATTCATGGCACAGTGGCCAAGTGTGTTGGCAGCAATGTTCGAACTAGACCATCCCTGGCTTTGAACCTTGGCTATGTTCTTGGTTTCCTAAACACTGAAAGTTCTGGTCCTTCTTACAAGCCTGGTTCTTGCCGTTGCTTCTGTTGGCTCTATGACATACTTCTAGAAATTCTGTATTAGACTGTTCTTGCATTGCTATAAAAAAATACCTAAGACTGGGTAATTTATAAGAAAAGACACTTAATGATTTCACGGTTCTGCAGGCTGTATAGGAAGCATAGCAGCATCTGGTTCTGCAGAGGCCTCAGGGAGCTTACAGGCAGGGTGGATGCAGGCACATCACATGGTACAAGCAGAAGCGAGAGACAGAGGGGGAAGAGGTACCATACACTTTTAAATGATCAGATCTTGCGATAACTCACTATTGCAGGGACAGAAACAAGAAGATGGTGCTAAACTATTCACAGGAAATCCAACCCCATGATCCAATCATCTCCTACAAGGCTTCTCTTTTCCACCTTGGCTTTCAGAAAGGAAGGAGATTTAGAGAACAGGTTGGGTTTCTGTGTGTAGATGTTGTTCCTGGGTCACAGACCTGAAATGGAGGGCTCTGCGATTATTGGGAAGAAAAAGAAGCTGCAGGTATGTAAAGAATCATCTTCTATTCCAAGGCCACAGTCAAGGCAAGAGCTGGCCCTGACACTGTGAATCAATGATAAAATCTGTAGATATTGAAAACCCAGGAGGAATTACCCAAAATAAGATTGTTCTTAATGAGAAGTCTGGTTCTTCCAGGTGTTGTCTTGAATCTGTTGTCAGATAGATCCTAGTTCAAGGACATGTACTATGTGACCTTGGGCAAGTCACTGACTCTCTTTTGAGTCTCATTGTCTACATAACAGAAACGATAAGACTTGGTTTACAGAACGTTACTGTGGGTACTAGCAATGTAATACCAGCCAAACCATACAGGAATTCCCCAATGTGCCTTCCAAAAGCTTGTGTTAGAGATGTTCTTTCTCCATCCTGAAAGCCCAAGCTCTGTACAATTCTATTTCTTCCCTCTGACCCTGCCATCAGACTATGTTTCAAGTATAGATCACAGTGGTTTTATCACAAGGGTGTTTAAGAGGTCCAAGAAGTTGAATGATTCGTTCCAAAGCAGAATGATATTCTCCTTTGGGGACAGGTATCTCTCAAGCAAGAAGTTTCTGAGGGTCTTGCAGCTCCGTTGACAGTTCTTGCTCATTTCTTTTGCCAGACCAGCAGAGAAATGAACGAAGGGCTCCTTAAAGTCTAAGGTTGCACTCTATAAACTGCTCTGATAAGAGAAGGAAATTACAAATTTTTGTTGGAAGTGGAGCATGTGCCCTCAGGGGACTCTCAGGCAATGGGCTAGATATAGACTTAGGGAACATGACTACATTGCAGTGGGTGCTCTCCAAAACAGATGTGTCCAAGATGTCCAGTGGGACACACAGCCGGAGGTAGTTTATTCTGCCAGGGAATCATTAGATGCAACTGACATTTAAGTTGGATCTTACGAGATTAACTCATTCTTCAAGCAGAAAAGAGAAAAGTCTGGAATGGTTAATGTGGTTTATGAAGGTGTATGTGAGGATGCAAATGACAGGAGTAAAGGCCCAGGGCAGAACCGGATCACACAGGTCACAAAAATCCTGCCACTCATTTCCATATGCAGAACACACTGCTGAGTGTCTGACCATCTGAGAGCTCTGCACAAGTCCTCGTAAAGTGAAACAGCAATGTGTTCAAAATGATGCAATGCCATGCATTCTAGTGAGGGGACTCCTACTCTGAGTGTGAGGTGGTATTTGATGGTCCAGCTGGTCCTTAGTCACTCTCACTCTACAAATTGGAAAAGGAAAGAGGAGAAAAGGAGGAGGAGCAGGAGGAGGGGAAAAACTAGGAGGCAGCTCTGGAAAACGCAGCAGGTTACCTAGTATTCCAAGGAGGAGAAAAATGGAGGAAGGTGCTCTCAAATAGAAACTAGTTAAGGGGTAATTAGAGGAGGAAAAAAATGGAATAAACTTGTATTTGACATTTACCTATTTTGAGAACTATGCAGCTAATTTATGGTGATTGCTTCCAAAAAGATATGGAAGTCTTGATTGTTTCGATGACTGATCTACAGACATAATGAACATCGATATATTTAGGGCAAGATATATGGCCAGTTCTGATACGGTAACAAGAAAGCAAGCAGCATTTTTTGAGTGTCTTCTATGTGCCCAACACATTATCACATTGAACCCTCACAAAATCTTCTCAGGGAGATATGATTAACAGCTCTCTGTGAGGGTACAAAAACCTGCAAAAAGGATATGAGTTACAAAATACATCAACTGCTATGCCGGCTGACTGCATATATCAGATAGATACTTCTATGGGCCAGCTGAACCTCAGGCAAAGGGTCTGTTGTGGGTGTGGAGGGGATGCTGCCATGATCTATATGCAGGCACTAGCTCCCAAAGGGGTCTGTGACTTGTGCCCTAAGTAATCCAGTCTTAATCTGAAAGCAATGAAATGTCATTAAAAGTTTTAAACCCGGGAATGCAGTCATACTTTTGAAAAATTCTGGAGGATCAATCCAGCAACAACTTACAGGATGTATTAGAATGGCGTAAGACAGGAGGCAGAAAAAAACAGCCAGGAAGCAGCAGCAGGAATCTAGGCAGGAAATGGTGGAAGGTGATGAGAGAGCAGTGGAGATTAAGAGCAGGGGCTCAATTCAAGAGCTGGAAAAGTGACAGACCGAGGATAAATCCATGGTTGGAGACAAGGTGCTGGAGGAAGGGAGAAGAATTGGTTGGCTTTGAGTTTGAGTTTGCATTTCAGAATGGATGACTGTCAAGCACACACATAAGACAAGGTAAGGGCAAGGAGAGGACCCACCTGGAATGGGCAGTGAAAACACATCTAGGCACTCATAGACTGGATTATTTATGACCTACATAGTGAGAGGAAATCCAAGCAAAGGTGCCAGCCCCCCTGTCATCCTTGTCCTACACATCATAAAAGACACCAAAACAATAGGGGCAGCCTGACTGTAGTCCAAGTTATGGGATACCTAGTGTTGTTGGCGGAATAGTATCCCCCAAAAGTCATGTCTATCTAGAATCTGAAAAATGTGACCTTACTCAGAAGTGGGATTTTTGCTGATGTAATTATCAAAAAGAACCTTGAAGTGATATCATTATAGATTTCAGACAGTCCCTAATTCCAGTGATCAGTGTTTTTATAAAAAGAGAAAGCCGGCCGGGTGCAGTGGCTCATGCTTATAACCCTAGCACTTTGGGAGGCCAAGGTGTGCAGATCACTTGAGGTCAGAAGTCTGAGACAATCGTGGCCAACATGGTAAAATGCTGTCTCTACTAAAAATACAAAAATTAGCTGGGTGTGATGGCTCACACCTGTAGTCCTAGCTACTTGGAGGCTGAGGCAAAAGAATTGCCTGAACCCAGGAGGCAGAGGTTGCAGTGAGCCAAGATCACACCACTGCGCTTCAGCCTTGGTGACAGAGAAAGACTTCCTCTCAAAAAAAAAAAAAAAAAGAAAACAAAGAGAAAGGCCACGTGAAGACAGAGACAGAAACTGGAATGATGCTTGCACCAGTCAAAAAATACCGGGATCCAATGCTGGAAGAGACGAGAGAGCCTTCTCAAGAACCTTCAGAATGATGGTAGCCATGCCAACTAATTTAAGGAAAATTATGCTACTTTTCCTTAGGGTTGGTAAATTTCACACCAGCTACCAATGTCAAGTAATTAACCCAAATTAATAAAACCTGGTGTAAATTGTGTTTAAGATGCTTACCTCAATAAAGCTAAGCTTTAGCTAAACTGTAAAAAGCTGCAGCTAAAGTAAAAATAAGCTATGAGAGTGACTTTAATATTCTGAGAAACAATGCTGTGACCAAAACTGGGATTACACTCCCACTATGCTCAGCCATAGCCCAGGTAATGTTAGGACAAGGGGTAGCTTATGAGTGGAAGGAAATGGGCTACATTAAATTCCATCCATTTACTTTAGAAATGTTGGCCTCCACAACTTTAAAAGAATAAATTTATTTTGTCTCAAGCCACCAAATTCATAGTGATTTATATAGCAGCACTAGGAAGCTAGTGCACCCGTTTCTAAGGAGCCAATTCTGAGCTGTAGATGCAGCTCTATTCTTCTATCCTGTACTTCACAAGGATCCAGGGGACGATGAGAAAGGTTCATGGTAGCCTCTCGGGGAGAGAGGGAAGGGAGTGGGAGATTGTTCGTGGCCTCCTTACAAGCCTCCTGCCTTCTCCCGTCCCGGGGGCACATGGCGCTCTTCAAGAATTCTACTCACTGCAATTCGAGCTGTTGCCCATGTGAGTTAGTGCAATGTTTCCAAGGCACTGTGGTGGAGCCATTCTCCTGGTGATGGTGTGCTCTGAGCTGGAATCACTACAAGAGACACGGGCTGGCACTTAGTTACAGAAGAGCATGACCTCACTTCTGAGATGGTCTTGGAATTCTGTAACCTAAAATCACAGTCACATTCTCTGATGTTGAGAATGCGTGAACCACAGAAGCTGGGTCACACACACCCACGTAAGTCTCTTCAGCTGACAAGAACCTGGTTTAATGCCCAGGGATGATAACTGAACACACTTCCAATGCCTCTGCCACCTTGCTTACGGGCACAGCCTACCTGTGGGCTAGGTTTGCTTTGATCACCATCAATATTGCTTGAACCAATCCCCTGCTAAGGACTTCTTTGCTGACTCAACCACCCCACAGTGACTAGGGAGTTGCCAGCTCCCTGCCACCAGGTGGGGCTCTGATTTTTCCCTCTCCCTACCAAGGGGGGTACTGATCCCTTCCCTCTCCCCCATGCAGATGCGGCTCTGATCCCTTTCTTCTTCCGCCCTAGGTGAGCCTCTGATCCCTTCCCTCTCCCACCCAGTTGGGCCTCTGATCCTTTCCCCCTCCCCACACCAGGTGGGCCTCTGATTTTTTTCCCTCTGCCCGCCCAGGTGGGGCTCTGATCCCTTCCTTCTCCACTCCCTAGCTGGGTCTCTGATTCCTTTATCTAACTCACCTCCCCGCCCCAGGGTGGGGCTCTGATCTCTTCCGTCTCCCAGTAAATGAGGCTTTGATGCCTTCCCTCTCAGTGTATCAGTGAGGTTTACTCTCATATTGGGCAGATTCTTCCAGTGCCTGATGGCTTTTGATATCTTCAAATTGCACAGCTTCATATTGGAGTCATTCGTCATCTCCCTCATTTCCTGGGCTGCCCATGGATTAAATGTCATGGTACTAGTAACATCTGAACCATGCTGGTGGTTATTCCCTTTGGTTCCTGTTTTAGCCTGTCCAGTTGCCTTTACCAGCATGACGCTCAGTGACAAACTTCTATAATTTAAGGTCTCTTCAAACTCAGTGGCTTAACTGTCCTGGCTGTCTTATCATTTCCATGCACGTATTTTTGAACTTTGTGGTATAATGGGAGAGTTAATCATAAGAACTTGAGGCCACAATGTCCAGATTTGACTTCTGTGTTTGCTGCCCACTAGCTCTGTCTTCTTAGATAAATTATTGAACATCTCTGGGCCATGGTTTACATACAGGGATAATATAAGAATTGAATGAGTTAATATAAATCATCTAAAACATTGTCTGCCACATAGTGGAGTCTGGAACTCTAGGAATATTAGCAAAGAAGAAGATGACATTGATGGCAGTGATGATATGAACCCTGACAATGTCAATCCTGACCACGTTTCCCCTATGCCTGTAACTTTGCATTATCCTCTAGGAAGGCACTTACTATCTTGTAAGTATTAAAACTGTCCATTTTTTTTTTGCACCGGCATATTATGAATTCCCTGAGGGCCACAGTCTTGTTTTATTTATCCTTACATTCCTGGCACTAGGTAGAAAGAGCTTTAGCAAAATTATTGTCCTCACTCCCCTCTTCACCTTATTAATTCTTTAATAGGATGTGCAAATGGGCCCGATCAATGTGAAAGAAAAATGAATGCTTCAGGAATTTAAATAATTAGGTGGTGTAAGTATAAAATATTTCTAAACCAAAACCCTGAGTTATAGATTGGATAGCAATTATATGAGCAGTTTGAAAATATAAAGCCCATATTGTATGTTTTTCTATTGCCAGAAATATATTGAGTAGAATTGTACACTGTTTTTTTTCCTTCTCTTTAGAGGTTATTTAACTCTATCAGTCTTATTTTCAGTTTAATTATGAAACCAACACGCCAAACATACCATACATCCAAAAACAAATTTAGCCTTCTGAATATTAATTAACATTGTTTCAAAGAGACGGCTGCTGTTTATCATTGATTTAAATTAAATATTGAGAAGGAAATTAAAGAGATTTTTATTTCATTTATTCAGCAGCAACATTACAGTTTATACAAATGAAGGCATAATTAAACAGCCTGCCATTAAATTACAATCTGCATCTCATGTAAGCAAACATATTAAAATTGAAAATGCTTGCCATGAATATAAAACCAGCCTGCTTGAATAAGAATTACTCCGAATGTATGATGCACATTTAGCAATCATTTTGTTTAATTTCCAAAATGTACTGTGGCACTTTTGATGTGACCGGTTGCATTGACTTCTGTGTTTGCTGCCCACTAGCTCTGACAGGTTGCATTAATTCTGAGACATATTTGATAAAAATGACTGTAAGATTACAAATAATAGCTAATGATGTGGTAATCCCTGGTAAGCACTTAATTCACACTAAGTAATTTAATTCATGAGGTGGGTATCATTACTATCTCTTCTAGAAAGTGTCTTTTTTGTTTGTCTGTTTGTTTGATGGTTTAGTTTGAGAGAGGAAGAAATTAAAGTCATTAGGGAGCAGCAACAGGACGAGGCGAGGGCACCCAATCGCTGTAAGCCCTGATGAGTACAACGTGCAAAAGAAGCGAACAGAGTCCCCTTGAGATGCTGTGGCAGAGAATCCAATGCTGAGAGTCAGGTTACAGTGGGAGCAAGAAGGTACACAGGCCGTTCAGCAAAGTGAAGCTTCTAGAAAAAGACTAGTTCTGGGAATCACTTCGTAGACGGTGTGTACTCACTTAAAGAACTAGTCCAGAATACAATGATAGAGTTAAATAGGATTATTTTCCAAAATTATTTTTCTAACAGCATTTCTTTACATTAGATGGATGACTTGAATAGATTGCTTAACTCTCTGAGTTTTCACTTGCTCATCTACCAAGGGAAGATGATATTTACAACTCACCCCAAAAACCACAGAGAATAGCACATAAATGGTGTCTGGTATCTAGAAGAGGCTCAAAGAGTACACTTATTAAATGCTTAAAAATTTAGACTAAAATTTAAAACAGCTTGCAAGAGAGATGTCCTTTCATAACTGTGAATCAAGAAATAGTTCTGAGTGGACAGCATGGGGTCTCAGGGAATTGATCATCCGTTACCCTGCCTCTGTCTTCCTTCCCTAGTCCCATACCTCCTTGATATCTGGGGGGTATGTTTTGCATTCGGAATGGCCCCCAGTAATGTATAATCCTTTTAAGGATGCACGATCCAGGAATGCTGAGCAGGGTTAAAAATGCACAAAGCAGTAAAAAGAAATTTTAAAAATAAATAAATAAATGAGCAAGCAGCTTACCCACAGCCATCCTAGTAATCACCAGATGGTAATTGCGGACAATAGATGTGACGTAAAATGCATTGATCTGACCAAGCAAAATTGGACTCGGAGAAAATACATTTAAACAAAGGAATTTAATGGTGAGGATGTATCTTGGGAAGGGAAGTGAACCTTTTTCCCAGATGGATCTTCTAATATGACACATAAAATTTAAACTTTTATAGCTGGCATCAGGTTGGGTGCTGATTTACGCTTCAGGCATCCAAAGTTCCTCTGCTTCTTTAGTACAGCAATTGTCGGGCTTCATGATGAGTCAAGGTATATGGCATTCGGCAATGGCTGCTCCACATTTAGCCCCAACGAAGCTCTCTTCTCTATAAATAAAATAATGCTCTATCTTTCAAGGTTTTTCCTTTTCAAAGCAGTCTCAGCTATCTCGACTTTCTAATAATTCATGTATTCATGCCACATATCTTCCACAGGCCCCAAAGAGTCCCACTGGAGTTTTGTTGAGTGCTGGGAAGGCAGCAGTGGACAGACAGCTACTCCCTTCAGAGTTCATCATTCACTCTTCCAGAGGCTCCATGTACATGTCAAATAGGTTTTCTCTTCAAATATTATTGGTTATGCCTTGTGTAAATTTGTGGGTTTTTTCCTTTTCTTTTTTTTTTTTTTTTTTTTTTTGAGATGGAGTTTAGCTCTTGTTGCCCAGGTTGGAGTGCAATGGCACGATCTCATCTCACTGCAACCTCTGCCTCCCAGGTTCAAGCGATTCTCCTGCCTCAGCCTCCCTAGTAGCTGAGATTACAGGCATGTGCCACCATTCCTGGCTAATTTTGTATTTTTAGTATAGTTTGGGTTTCTCCACGTTGGTGAGGCTTCTCTCAAACTCCTGACCTCAGGTGATTCACCTACCTCAGCCTCCCAAAGTGCTAGGATTACAGGCGTGAGCCAACGTGCTCGACCTGTGTCAATTTTTAAATGACTTTCTTGAGGTGTGATTGACATACCAAAAGCTGTACCTATTGAATGCAGAGCATGATGAATTTGGGGATAAGTAGACACCCATGAGACTATCATCACAGCTGTGAATTATCCATCACCTCTAGAAGTTTATCCCCTTCTCTTAATTTTTATTTTTTTGTGTGTGAGCGATATAATACTTAATGTAAGATTTACCTTCTTACCAAAGTTTTAAGTGTACTCTACAGTTGAGTTGATATGGTTGATATGGTTTGGCTGTTTGCCACCCAAATCTCACCCACATGTTGTGGGAGGGACCAGGTGGGTGGTAATTCAGTCATGGGGGCAAGGTTTCCTGTTCTGTTCTCATTATAGTTAATAAGTCTCACAAGATCTGATGGTTTTAAAAAGAGGAATTCACCTGCACAATCCATCTCTCTCTCTGCCTGCTGCCATCCATGTAAGATGAGACTTGCTCCTCCTTGCCCTCTGCCATGATTGTGAGGCTTCCCCAGCCACAATGGTCTCAAATGGAGATGAGGAACTTGTGGGAACTGCAGAAAGGTGACTCTTGTTATGGTTTAGCAAAGACACTGGTGGCATTTTGCTCCTGCCCTAGGGCTCTGTGGAACTTTGAACTTGAAAGAGATGATTTAGGGTATCTGAGGGAAGAAATTTCTAAGCAAAAAAGGATTCAAGAGATGACTTGGGTGCTGTTAAAGCCATTCAGTTTTATAAGGGAAACAGAGCATAAAAGTTCAGAAAATTTGCAGCTTGACAATGCAATAGAAAAGAAAATTCCATTTTCTGAGGAGAAATTCAAGCCGGCTATAGAAATTTGCATAAGTAATGAAGAGCCAAATGTTTATCCCTAAGATAATGGGCAAAATGTCTACAGGACATGTTAGAAGTCTTCATGGCAGCCCTTGCCATCACAGGCCCAGAGGCCTAGTAGGAAAACATGATTTAATGGGCAGGGCCCAGTGTCACTTTGCTTTGTGCAGCCTAGGGACTTGATGGCCTATGTCCCAGTCACTCCAGCTGTGACTGAAAGGGGCCAATGCAGAGCTCGGGCCATGGCTTCAGGGGGTGTAAGCCCCAAGCCTTGGCAGCTTCCACATGGTGTTGAGCCTGTGGTTGCACAGAAGTCAAGAATTGAGGTATGGGAACCTCCATCTAGATTTCAGAAGATGTATGGAAATGCCTGGATACCCAGGCAGAAGTTTGCTGCAAGGGTGGGGGTCTCATGGGGAACCTCTGCTAGGGCAATGTGGAAGGAAAATGTGGGGTGCAAGGCCCCACACAGAGTCCCTGATGGAGCACTGCTTAGTGGAGCTGTGAGAAGAGGGCCAATGTCCTCCAGACCACAGAAGAGTAGATCCATTGCACCGTGCACCCGGAAAAGCCACAAACACTCAACAACAACCCGTGAAATCATCCAGGAGTGAGGGCTATACCCTGCAAAGTCACAGGGGCAGAACTGCCCAAGACCATGGGAACCCACCTCTAGTATCAACATTACCTGGATGTGAGACATGGAGTCAAGGGAGATCATTTTGGAGCTTTAAGATTTGACTGTCTTACTGGATTTTGGACTTGCATGGGGCCTGTAGCCCCTTTGTTTTGGCCAATTTCTCCCATTTGAGATAGCTGTACTTACCCAATGCCTGCTACTCCCATTGTATCTAGGAAGTAACTAACCTGCTTTTGATTTTACAGGCTCATAGGCAGAGGGGACTTGCCTTGTCTCAGATGAGACTTTGGACTTTGGACTGTGGACTTTTGAGTTAGTGCTGAAATGAGTTAAGACTTTGGGGAACTGTTGGGAAGGCATGATTGGTTTTGAAATGTGAGGACGTGAGATTTGGGAGGGGTCAGGGTGAAATGATATGGTTTGTCCCCACCCAAATCTCATCTTGAATTCCCACATGTTGTGTGAGGGACCTGGTGGGAGGTAATTGAATCACGGGGGCAGGTCTTTCCTGTGCTGTTCTCATACTGATAGTAAATAAGTCTCATGAGAGCTGATGGTTTTAAAAAGGAGAGTTTCCCTGCACAAGCACTCTCTCTTTTTTGTCACCATGTGAGATGTGCCTTTCACCTTCCACCATGATTGTGAGGCCTCCCAACCACTTGGAAATGTAAGTGCATTAAATCTTTTTCTTTTTTAATTGCCCAGTCTCTGGTATGTCTTTATCAGCAGTGTGGAAACAGACTGATACAACAGTATTTTTAACTATAAGCACCATGCTGGACGTGAGATCTCTAGGACTTATTTTACACAACTGAAACTTCATACCCTTTGACTAATACTTACTTTTCTGGATTGCCAAGCCCCTCTTCCAGTGTTATTGACTCTTTGCAGTGAACACCAGTTTTTCTGTAGGGCTTCCCCACCCCACAGGGCCCCTTAGTGCTCACTCTCTGACAGCCCCCAGTCCATGTGGTTACAGTAGAAAAAGTCATGGATAAACATATTATGACCTAGCCTTCTCTCCATGCCCTACAGCTGATGAACCAGGAACAGGATCCTGATCCAACCCATCAGAAATTGGGACTAAAAGACTTCAGATAGTCTGACTGCACTATTGAGTGAATATTGGTAGTTGATGACTGACTGACAGCTACTTCCTGCCATATTGACTGGAAAACAGTGGCAGTTGATATGCTGATCTGAGAAAGGACTCCCTGGTAGAGTGGACTGGTCCTCTATTGCAGTCCATGCTCAAGGGTCAGCTGTAGCCCTACCCTTGGAAGCTGCAATGCATTTCTTCAACAACAGAATCAATTCTTATTTTTCTTGAACAAACTGAAATAGGTTATTAAGACCTGTGTTCCGAGGTCAGGAGATCAAGACCATCCTGGCTGACACGGTGAAACCCCGTCTCTACTAAAAAATACAAAAAACTAGCCGGGCAAGGTGGCGGGCGCCTGTAGTCCCAGCTACTCGGGAGGCTGAGGCAGGAGAATGGCATGAACCTGGGAGGCGGAGCTTGCAGTGAGCTGAGATCCGGCCACTGCACTCCAGCCTGGGCGGCAGAGCGAGACTCCGTCTCAAAAAAAAAAAAAAAAAAAAAACCTGTGTCCAACAAATATTATCTTAAAACCTCAGCAAATACAACTTAAAGGGTTTTTTTCTGTTTTGTTTTGTTTTCTATTTCGTGTTATAGGAAGCCTCAATTTAAAATTCTGTTGGTCAGACTGGGTCCAAATAAACAAGTGGTTTGGTGAATTGTTTTTATCCATTTTCGAGTGTGATTTATTGATTTAAACCCTCAAAGTATCCTCTGCAACACTCTCTTGAGAAACAGTTGTGAACTTTCTGATTGTAAGGCTTTTTTCCAGGGGCTAACATTTGGTTAAAAAAATAGTTTTGAAAACACAACTTCAACCTAAAATTTTTTAGGTCTATAAGTTAAAAAAAAATTTTAGGTCTATAAGTTTAAAAAAATAAAGGGTGGGGCCAGACGTGGTGGCTCACACCTGTAATCCCAGCACTTTGAGAGGACAAGGTGGGCAGATCTCCTGAGATCAGGAGTTCGAGACCAGCCTGGCCAACATGGTGAAACCCAGTCTCTACTAAAAATAACAAAAATTAGCCAGGTGTAGTGGCAGGCACCTGCAATCCCAGCTACTCAGGAGGCTGAGGCAGGAGAATCTCTTGAACCTGGGAGGCGGAGGTTGCAGTAAGCTGAGATTGTGCCATTGCATTCCAGCCTGGGTGACAAGAGCGAGACTTCGTCTAAAAAAAAATAATAAAATAAAGGATATAGCTTGAATGAGAGAAGAGAAAAATAATCTGTCATTAACTAGACAGAATTTTTAAAAAATATTTTTCCCTGTTGGAGAGTATTTCCCTATCTTCTAGAACAGCAGAACATACAAGTAATTTTTAGTAGAAGACCCAACATTGAGTCTGAGAAATCATGGTCCAAGAATTTAACCTTCCTTCTGTGAGCTCCTGGCCTTGCTTTCTCTCAGCTATCGATACATGAAGACGTGGAGAGTTTCAATTAGAAATAATTTGGTCACCGGGCATGGTGGCTCATGCCTGTAATCCCAGCACTTTGGGAGGCCGAGGTGGGTGGATCAAGACGGGGAGTTCAAGACCAGCCTGGCCAAGATGGTGAAACTCCATCTCTACTAAAAATATAAAAATTAGCCAGGTGTGGTGGTGGGCACCTGTAATCCCAGTTACTCAGGACGCTGAGGCAGGGAACTGCTTGAACCCTCAAAGCAGAGGTTGCAGTGAGCCGAGATTGCACCACAGCACTTCAAACTGGGTGACAGTATGAGACTCCATCTCAAAAAAAAAAAAGAAAAAAAAGGAAAGAAAGAAAGAAAGAGTTTGGTTACGATTTATTTACCTCTGTAACTCAACTAAAAGATAAACTTCAGGCCTTTCAGGAGCTTCTGGAAGCTCCCATTCTTATACAAAATTATGACTCCATTCTAGTAGACTCTACTAGGACACCCAGAATGGGCACTACCTATTCCATTCACATCTCTGCTCTCTCTTTTCCAACAGAGATTCAGTTTCGTACTATTGTATTCTGCCTTAACTCTCTTTATCAACTCTGCTCTACATTTTCTGGGGCCAATCATCACTTCTTCCAATTTTTCTCTTTCATTTTTTTTTAATTATTTTTTTCTCTTATCTCATTCAAGATGCACCCTTTTTGAAAAAAACTTACAGAAATTCCTTCCGTTGGCCAACTCAAAATTACTCCTAGCAAGAAACAGAGTGTACCAGGACTCAGGTATTTTCCCTCACAGTCCAGCGATTTTGTCCTGTGTTCCATGGGATCATATGCTTGCCTGGTCATCTATCATCACTGCTTTTCCTTCTCAGAATCTAAAGCAATTTGATAGTCTTCCATGTCCTACATTGGCAGAGACTAGGGGAAAATGATTTTCTTCAGTAGAAAACATTTAGTTGCATGTAAATCTGGCTGCAAAAAAGCAAATATAGTGGGTCTTGCTAAATGATGGTTAAAATTGGATTGTTTCCATAGGCATTTGGTGGAATCTGTAATTACCTCTCAAGAGCCATATCCTGGAAAGTTGCTTTTTTATTATTTCCTTTCATTTCTTTCCAAACTAACAGTGACTGCAAATGTCTCTAGATCTGGCTGTGACTCCTCCTAATACAACCAGTTGTTACAAAGCAAAATCATTAGCATGATGAAAAATTAATTAGAAAAGCCTGTTGCAATTTATAAATATGCATTTGTGGTTAAATAAATCCAAAGTTTTGAATTTGGCTTGGTGCCCTTAGGGTGGATATTTTGCATGCTTGGAGTGTACCAAACAAGAAACCTAATCAGATTGGTTCTGCCATAAATGGAAGCCATTTATTTGGCCCTAATTGGGATCTAAAAAGTTATTAAAGCATATTTTTGGAGTTTGTTCAAATTAATTACTGTGAAGCCAATGGATTTATAGGCAAGTTATTTTCTCAAAACATTTTTTTCTGAACCAGCTGTACCTTGTTCTAACAAATGAAAATTATATGAATAGAGCAAATATAATGAGCTATCACAGATGGAAGGAGAAGTGGAGTGACCTAGGTTTAAGGCAGAGGTTTGGGAGGCTATAAAATAGAACAGGTGTTTTTGCATTCATGCTCTCAGGGCCCCATTCACTAATCTTTCTACCGCATTTCCACTGGAAGAAACAAAACACATTTACTGCAAAGAGGAGGGAGCAACTTGCTATTCAACTGATTTTGAAGAAACATAGCTTTATGTTCTAAATCTAGACTTGTCCTTACTATATAATAAGCAGGCAAGTAAAAGTAGCTTTAATTTCTTAAGCCTCTGATTTATATGGCTGGATGGGCTAGGATACTCTACATCCAGGTTAAGAGATTCAGGATAGATTTGACTTGTGATTTAGAGTTTTTAGTGAGAGAGAAGTCTAGGTATTTATAGTCCTTATTCTTTCTCTAAATTCTGTATATTATCTATCTGGGTTGGAATTACAATTTGCAACAAATGGCATTCATGATTATCTTAATAAATATTTCTATTTTAATTACAGGCACCTGTTAGCATATGACATTGATGTCATCTTTAATCCTGGTGATGACCACTATAGAACTCCTGGCTCCCTAAAACCAGTGACTACAGCCTTGATGCTACTGGTGGCAATTGCTTGATTCATAGAATCATATTAGGAGTCAATATCAAATGATCAAATCTTCTTTCCTGAGAATGGTGGACTTCTAAGGAGACGTAAGCATACTCATATCCATTCGCTCTACACACATTGCCATTGTAGATGATGTTCTGCATCTAGTAGTCTAAGAAGTAACAAGATGTGTGCACTTTCTACAGGTTTGTTTCCCAGAATTCATCCAAATAAGTTTTGTATAATAGATGAATTTTCGGAGTGTTTTTTTGTACAAGGATTAGCAAACATTTCTCATCAGCTTCTGATTTCTATTGTCCTCCTCCATTCTATCTCCCTGGTATTGTTCTCCTTACAATATAAGTTTCTCTCTGGGGTGATTTCAATAGCTGTCAGCCTTTTCTTAAGCACAACCAATCATGTTTCCAACTAGGCCCTCTCCAACTTACTGAAATAAAAAGAAAAGAAAATTACACAAGAAATCATCCGTATTATAACATGAATACCACATTATAAGCTTCAAAAGTCAGGAATGATTTTTATAAAAATACAATTTGCTTCAACTTGAAGGAGTATTTGGGAGTGATATGTAACTCAACCAATAATTACTCAAGGAATAAATGAGTAGGTGTAAAACCACCTTACAGAAGTATGTTGCACTCTACTGTTTGAGAGAGACTTGAGAACACATCTCAGATGTTTTGTATTTGAAGAACAGGTCTGAAGGTACAGGTGGTTTTCTAAAAACAGGAAAAAAAGAAAAAAAATGGCGATGTCCCAGCTGAAATCCATTTCCCTAAACAGAAGCTATTATTGGTGCCTTACCCCTAATTTCACTTCCAACAAAGGATATGAAATATCCAAAGAAAAATGTGGGTGATGGGTGAACGAGAAAACACTCTGCTAGGAGTTATTTTTGAAGCTTCAAACAGAAGGCCACAGTCAGGAGGAAACGCATACAATGATTCACCAAGTACTCCAACTTAGCATTGCATAAGAAAGGCGGGACCTCTGAGAATCTGGAATAAACAGATACTTGAGTGGAATTCTGCCTGGAGCCTGCAATAGAAGAGAACATTGAGGCTGACTGTGGCATTTCCTGCAGACTCATGGATGAGATTTAAGTGATCTTAATAAGCTCCCAGAAAGTAGGTCCTGGTAAAAGCAAATGTAAATTCTATCTGGAAAAAAAATGTTCCAAATGCAGCCCCTTGGAACTTCTACAGATTAAATTTTTAAAATGTGATTTTATAAACAAAAATTATAAAATATGCAAGAAAATTGTTAGCAGACACAAAAGCAATATAAAAACACTCTACCCGCCGCATCCACTCAATGATTTTAGATACTGGAAATAACAGATGCAGAATGCACAATAGCGTATGAGATCTTTGAAGAAACAAATGACTGTTAAAAACTAGCAAGGAGCAAGTCACTATCTGTTATGGACTGACTGTATTCCTCCTCAGAAAATTTCATATTCAGGAGTCCCAATCCCCAGTACATCAGCATGTGACCTTTTCTGGAAATACGGTTGTTGCAGGTGTAATTAGTTAAGATGAGGTAATACTGGAATAATGTGAGGTCATGATGGTTAATTTTATGTGTCAATTTGACTGGGCTACAGGGTGCCCAGATATTTAATCAAACATTATCCTGGGTATGTCTGTGAGGGTGTTTCCAGATGAGATTAACTTTTGAATTAGTTGACTAAGCAAAACAGATTACCCTCCCCAATGAAAGTGGGCCTTATCCAATCTGTTGAAGACTTGAATAGAATTAGGAAGAATATGCTCCCTTTGTATGGCTGTCTTTGGGCTGGGACACTGGTCTACTTCTGCCTTAGGACTCAGAGTAGAAACTTAGTGTACACTATCAGCTCTCCTTGTTCTAAGGCCTTTGGTCTAGAATAAGAACTGTATTGTTAGCTCTGTGGGGTCTCCTGCTTGCCAACTGCAGATCTTGAGGAGTCTCAGCCTCATATCCATCTGAGACAATTACACACACACCCATAAACACATGCTCATATACACATACACACAGACACCACATACACACACACACACACACACACACACACACACACACACGTTCTATTGGTTCTGATTTTCTGGAGAACCTAGACTAATATACAGCAATAAACCCAATTTGACTGCTGTTGTTATAAAAAGCGGGAATTTAGAAATAGACACATGTGCACAAAAGACACTGTGTGAACATGAAGGCAGAGACTGGGGTGATGCATGCACAGGCGAAGAGACCCCAAAGATGACCAGAAAACCACTGGAAGGTAGGAAGAGAGGTATAAAGCAGATGTTCCCCCATGGCCTCAGAAGGGTCCAACCCTGTCAACACCTAGAACTTGCCATCCTTGCTTCAACAACTGTGAGGCAATAAATTTCTATTTGATTGGTGACAGTGTTACAGCATCGTGACTATAGGAATCCACTATCCAAGCAACAGGAAATTTATTTTAAAATAAATAAATGTAACTTTGGGGAATAGTAATGGAATTGTTCAGATTTAAAACACAGCAAATAGTGTATCAGCCAGGGTTATGTGCGTGAGTTAGAAACCAACAATTTTAGGAGCAGGCAGGATTTAATTCGAGGAAATCGGTTGATTTTTGAATCATTTTTGTTTCCTGAAATGGCTCACAAACCACTCCGCACTGACCGACCACCGTTAGTGCTAAGCCAGAATCAATAAATTACTTCCATGGCCACCACGATACAAGCTGCTCATTTCCAGAAAGCCAGAGAATGAAGAAAGCTCTGACCTAAGGATGAGGGTGGCAGATCAGGAAGACAGATCCACGGTCACCACCATTGCCATTGAGTGTCAGGACTGAGGGAGCTGGAGAGGCGACAATGCCATGTCACAGGTGATCCTCGCATTCCTGAGACCCTACTAGCCTGCAGCAACAACCAGGTCCCACCGCAATTCTACATTTCAAATCTCATGCAAAAACATCTAGGACCCTACTTGTAATATAGTCCTTGAAATATAGTCATTTTCTCTTTTAAGGTTTCTACCCAGAAAGTAGCTTGAATGTGAAATGAGTGAGTCCACCCAGCATACACAGCAGAGGGAGGCTAAGGAATGGGTTAAATGCAGCAGAAGACAGAACTAGTGTGCAGAACAGAACACAGACCCAAACAAGTGTTCAGAATGCTTATTGATTTGAGGTGATGGGAAATATAAATAGATTAAAGGACGTTGAGAAGAGAATATGAATATCTAAATTTATATCTATTTGTATCCTAGAAGCAGGGAGAACAGAAAATGCGTATTATTTAAAATTATAGTTTCTGATAATTGTTAAATCCTGTGAGAAACATGAATCACAAATATAAGAAACACAAGGCATGCAAAGGAGGATAAATAAAAAGAAATTCAACCCTGGACACATTGTCTTGAAATAGCTGCATGCCAAAAACAAAATGACAACCTTACAAGTAGCCAGAGAGAAAAGTCATACCATTTATTAAAGGATGATAATTAGACAATAGTAATGTCCCAAAAGCAAACAAACAAACAAACATACAAACAAAAAATCAGGAAACGATATCGTCAAAGAACTAAGATAAAATAAGTACCAATGAAGAACCGGATATTCACAAAACTCAGTCTCAAAACTAAACACACTTTCAGATATGCAAACAAAAATCAGAATGTGTATCCTTAATAGAGTTATTTATCTCAGAAAATAATAGAGTATTTCAGATTTATTTATTTGATTTTATAATAGAGTATTTCTTTCAGAAAAATAAACTACAGAAGGAAGATCTTAAAACAAAAGGATAAACAATCCCAAAAGGTGTATAAACATAAGTAAATACAAACAGACAGTGCCTAAAGAAAATAATCATCATCATAATCATAATATTGTCAAATCTGTGGTTTATAAAATAAGTCAAAACAAAAACTTTGAAAAAATATCATTTGCAAATCATAAGAGTAATAAAATCCTATCTTGTTGGGAAGAGTGAGTAAGCAAGATAAATTACCCAGTGTAAAACTCCAATGGCAACAATTGAAAGAATATAAATGAAGTGTTTAACATAAAGTTCAGTAGAATAAACTGATATAAACAAACTTTTAAAAAAATAGAGTAGGCCGGGCGCGGTGGCTCAAGCCTGTAATCCCAGCACTTTGGGAGGCCGAGGCGGGTGGATCACGAGGTCAGGAGATCGAGACCATCCTGGCTAACATGGTGAAACCCCGTCTTTACTAAAAATACAAAAAACTAGCCGGGCGAGGTGGCGGGCGCCTGTAGTCCCAGCTACTCGGAGGCTGAGGCAGGAGAATGGCGTAAGCCCGGGAGGCGGAGCTTGCAGTGAGCTGAGATCCGGCCACTGCACTCCAGCCTGGGTGACACAGCGCGAGACTCCGTCTCAAAAA